>NC_042617.1:19702113-19852113 GCF_901001135.1 Rhinatrema bivittatum | reverse complement strand
GGTCACACAACAGGCATCAGTGAACTAACAGCATTTTATTCCTACATCTCTTCTTTTTTTTATATATGTGAGTAATATAACAATACTTCACAGATTACAAAATAGAATACAAATGTTGTTATGACATAGCATATAGGTCAACTTACGGGCTTTGAACTCACAAATATTTCAGTTTATGCCCCGATGATCCTATTATCTTCTCAATCAACAACATCCAACGTTCATTCTTCCCATTCACACCTTTCATAGTAGTCGAGGTCTAACTTAGATACATTCTAGGACTCTACTCAGAGGATAGCAACCATGCATCCCAAAGCTGATAATTACTTCTTTGGGTCAATAATGACTTGTGTCCCTGAAGGTCTCTCTGTTTTACTTTTTCTATAGTCACATGCATCTTCATTTCACATTTACAAGCTCGAAAAGTAGGCGGTTATTCAGAATTCCAACACATGAAAATGGCTTTGTCAACATGAGTGATACACTTAAGAATTTCATGCTACCAGCTTGGAGCTTTAAAGATTTAGCAAAGAAATGCAGGTATGTCATTTTACCTGTCCACTCAATCGGCTGTCCCAGAAGACCCTCCAATATATAGTGTGCATTTGTCTCCAAAATGCTTGGAGTTTATGACATTCAGTGAACATATGACAAAAAGCATCACTTTGATAGTTGCATTTTATGCATAAATCTGATTCCCATAGCTGCATTCTGCCCCCTTTTTAATTGGGTTAAGTATAGTCTATGCAAAATTTTGAATTGAGTGTCTCTCAACTTTACGGAGCGCAGATGCCTATACTGTGCTGTACAAGCAGCTATAATATCTGTCTCCTCCAGTGTACGACCTAAATCCTTGCCCCACTGCTCTGCTCATTTAGTAATATGAACTGTATCATACTGAGCTTTATTATCAGAAATCCAGACACCAATTTTGTTGAATTTCGGTACCCACTCAATGAAAGTTTCATCCTCGACAGTAAAGGCAACATGTTTTAGATCTTGCCACTAATCAAGCAACAATGTCATGCTTGAAAGTACACAAAAAACCCTTTTTTGGAATTAGCTATTCTTCCTGCAACTGTTGGAATGAATAAGGAGGGTTAAGTTCTGGATGCACGAACTGTCCCGAGCAATACAAAACCATCTTTTTCCAGGTTTGAAAAAAATGTTAGGATCCAATCCTCTTGCCCAAAAAGAATACAAATGGAGTTATGTCACTTCTACTATTATGCAAGGCTCTCCACCATCTCAGTGCTTTTCTGAATGCTGGGACCCAGAACCCCAGGTCCCACTCATGAGAACCCTATGTTTGGGAAAGTGAAGTTTCCTTTTACAGGATGGTAAGGGTATTTCAGCGCCTCAAATGCATCTTCTGTATTGATTTTATGGTGCCGGGATACCCAGTCTTGTATATAACAAAGTAACGATGCCACATTGCATGCTCGATGGTCTGGAAGAGCCAATCCACCCTGACTTTTTACATTGCATACAGCTTTAAAGTTAAGGCCTGCTCTCTTATTATGCCAAATAAATGCTACTGTTAAAGACTGAAACATATTTAATGTATTTGTTTAGCCACACTGGCAGCATCTGTAAGCTATACAGAATTTTTGGGAGCGCTGCCATTTATATGACAGCGCACCTTCCTATTAAGGAAGGATAACGGGTTTGCCATCCATTTATTAAGGAGTGTTTTAATGGTGTCTAAAGCCAACGTGATATTTTGGGCATGCAATTCCTTCTTGGAATGAGCTAGCCGGATACCGAAATATCGCTTGGTACTAGTGTTCCATCTAAGAGGGAAATGGCTCGTCATCTGTCCTTAGGGGACATATCTATTGGAAAGGCCTCAGATTTATCGTAGTTTACCTTTAAGCCTGAGAAAGACCCACATCTCTCAAATTCATCTTTATTATATTCTCCAACTATTCCTTTGGATTACCAATAAACATTAGCATGTCATCAGCAAAGACATTTAATTTGATGTATTTCCTCCCTATGACAATACCTTTGGAACCAATCATGCTGCATAACTTATGTGCCAAAGGCTCTAATGTTAATCTATATAACAGAGGTGGAGAAGACAAGCCAAGACTCTAATACTACCGGACCCAATGATCAAGGAAGGGCAAGGTGGCATTCATGGGGGTTTGCCCACAAGCCCTGAAGAGGACAGCGAGGATGAGGGAGAGGTCCCAGCAGAGGAGCACACATCTGCAGGCTTTCAAGGAGGAGGAGAAGAAGGACAGTACCTGGCTCACAGATACCAAGACAGCACTCCAGCCATCTGGTGACAGGCTGGTGATGAGAGGGAAGGCAGGCAAGCTGAGGTAGACATTTTCTCTGATAAAGAGGAGGATCTGTCCACTCTAACTGAGAGGCGCATGCTATAAATCAATGCAAAAGAGACGGACAAGATAGCAGGCATAAGGCAGGACATCCAGGGCCTGAAGGATGTGGTCTGTAAGGAGATGCAAGGCATACGCCAGGAGCTGCAGAGCATGCGTGAGGAAATTCAGGCCCAGATTGCTGTATGGAGGGAAATGCTGAAGTGGATGCCACCCTGCCAGCTGCTGCCACCATGCAATGCTTCCCTGGCATCCAATGGGTCCCTGTATGCAGCCCCCACCAGCATTTGCTGCACCACCATCATGGATCGTGCCTCCCCATGGGGCAGTACCATTTATCCCATTGCCGGCTTCCCCTCTTGCTCCACCACTGGTCATGATGATGCCACCTCCTCACATGCCAACACCACCTGCACCAATGCAACCTGCCACCACTGCAGAAAGAGGCTCCGACAGCACAGGTGGGATCCTCACCCTCTGCCGTAATGGGGGGTGGCCTCACCTAGTGCAGCTGCTGAAGAAAAGAGGGCCCCCCCCCCACTGCAGCCAGAACATCTTCTCTCTCCATGCCTCTCCTGCAGCTATTGCCCCCATGTCCTCCAAGGGCACTGTGTTAGCAGTGAGCGGGCACCGCTGCAGAGGAGCACCAGCTGGAACAGCTGAAAGCACCAGAGCTTCCCCCCAAAAAAGAGAGAGAGAGTGCCCAATGAAACATTAATGTGTTATTTGTTTCTGCATCTATATCACTGTAACCCAAAGGGCCATAAGAACATTTATGGAGACTGGGTCCCCTCAGTGCTTGTCCCAAGGTGTAGGTCCTTTCTACTGGGGGGAAAGCTGACCTTCAAGGCCCAGACAGTGTAGTGAAATCCCTCCGGCGTTGTGCTGCTGTGCTGGCTATCAGTGGTAGAGGTGCAGGGAACAGGCAGGACACAGATTGGGCGTTCAAATTAACTTTACTATGATTCTTCAGGGATAAATAAATGGCCAATCAAATAGATAACTGTTCCTTTACATCTGTGCTCCTAATGGGATATTTACAGCACAGACTCGTCTTCCTTTTCTCTCTGTGTATGTGTTCTCTGTCCTGGGACAGAGCTTATCCTTCAGAGAATATCCCAGCTGGGCAGGGGATTTCCTACGTGTGAGGAGGATCCTAGTAATCTCAAAAATCAGACTTGACATCCACACAAGTCCAGTTTGTCTCCAGCCTGCGTCCTGTGTCCTAAAGGGTGCAGATCCAGTTGTGGGTCTCCAAAGCTCATTCATCTGCTCATCGGACTCCTTCTGACGTGACCTCTCATTGGGATAGATCTGCTGCCGGGAAAAACAGACTAATACGGCACAGCTTCAGCCACAAGGAGGGGCGGCACCAGGCATCCTCACAAACCAAAGAGGGGGAAACACGTGTGAAGCCCCAAACACCCTCTGAGGTGATAAATCACTGCAGTCCCTTCACCGGCAGGAAGAGGAGCACCCAGATCTTTTTACACCTGGCCTCTCCCTAACCGGACTGGGCTGGGGCCTCACCACAGGTAAAATCCAAACAAAATGTCCAAACTGTAACAAAACACAAAAGTCCCTTTCCCTAAAACTAGAGGCAGATCCTGACAGGCGAAGGGCGCATAGCAAGAATCTCCTCTCAAAACATGAGCTAGGCCAGCCAGGCCTCGAATCGGGGGAAACCAAAACAGTGCCTCATTCTTTGAAAGCCAAACCAAAAAGATCACGCCCCACTCCTTTACTCCCCCCTTGTCACTAAGGAGCTATCTTTTACAGCCAGCCTCTAAGGGAGGTGCTGTTAAGAGATGGTATCTCCCACTAAGCTGGAATACCCGGGGTAGGGATCTAGAGCAGTCTAATGGAGACCAGGGGTTCTCAACATCGCTACTGTAAATAAATACACCAACGAGTGTTCCTTTCCTACGCAGCCTGCTGCTGAGTCTGGAGATGTATCTCCTGCAATTCCTCCTGGCTCAGGTCATTATACCTCCTCCACCTCTTCATCCAGATCATCACGATCCCTCTGGAAGAGGCAGACCTTGGGATTCGTCCAGGTTGTGAAACATGTGGCAGGCTAGAAAGATCTCACAAGCCTCTGTGGGGGTTGTGCAGAAGGCAAACCCCTAGGCTCCGTCCAGGCACCATTTTGATTAGGCCAAAGGCTTTCCGAATGACTGCCTTGGTCTGGCCTGTGAGGCCTGTAGTAGCGAGCACCTGAAGCAAGCTGTGGATTAGCCAGCAGGATCGGGAGCCAGGTTCTGAGCAGATATCCTCTATTACAGAGAAGCGCAGAGTTAGATATTCCTTAAATCTCAGGCAGCGGGGCAGTTCCCTGGGTTGAGGTTGGAGCAGGCCTCCTGGGCCAATGATGTAACCCAACCAAGATGTGAGGGAGAGAAAAGAGCAGAGGGCTGATTGCAGTGTGAGGATAGTGAGAAGAACTGCGTGCCTACACAGGAGCCAGCCTGTGGCGATGTGCCCTGCCCGGAAGAGGCCACGAATTCCTGCCTGCGAGAGGATGCAGGCATCGTGACGGGATCCTGGAAACCCTGGCATCACAAACCACCCGCACGGTGAGAGACAGAGAGCCCTTGCGGTGGCTTTTGTCACTTCCCCTGTGCCCTTGCAGGAATGTGAGTGCAATCTCTAGCCCCCAGGAAAGAGGGGGGGAGTATGCAGGTTGGTATAAATCAGTCATTACTTCTTGTTGCTGCGGTTTGCTCTGAGGGAAAGATATTTATAGCGATGTGTTTTTCTGAGAAATCCAGCCAGAACTAACAACAAGCAAGGAGGAGGCAGCCTGGCTTATTCCAGCTGGGTCCGCCCTAGAAGTGCCTGGAAGGTGCTGGTGGGCCAAAAATGCCTTGGCGATAATGGCTTTGAAGTGTACTGGAAAGGTGTGTCCGTCCCCCCCCCCCCCCCCCCCGTGGGTGGAAGGGCAGGATAAGAGGCGGAGCCCAGCTGGGAACAGGTGGCCCCCCTGCCTCCAGGAGAAGGCAGCTCCTTAACCCTCTCTGGTGGAAGCGAATGTGTGAGTACACTGCTGGAAGCTAAGCAGTCTACTGCTGTACATGCCGAGAAGAGTAAATGAAGCCAGAATCTTCCAGAAGAAAGCCTGCAGTCTTGCCTGGTTTCTGTCTCCAGCCTGAAAGTTACTCAGCTATTGTACAGATCCCTTTGGAAAATACGGCTTATGTGCGAACCCTTCACATATCAGTTGTTACGTTAGCCAGAAATGTAGGTGTCATCTCTGAATCTGGCTTACCTTTTAGGTCACGTCAAGCTTCTGGTGCAAAAATCCTTTTGGACACTATGAACGTTACGTAGATTAAAGCTCTAATCCGATCTGGCAGACTTTTGGACATTAATTCTCCCTTGCACTGATTAGTAATGTAATTCTCTATTTTTTGGGGGTCTTCCTGCATATACGATTAAAGCCTCTGCAGATAATTCAGAAGGCAACGGAAGGATATAAACCGGTGCACCCAAACTCGAGCATATGCCTCCACGTTCTGAACTCTCTGCCTTGGCTTACAATGATTCGCAAAGCTTTAAGGGACGAATCTCCTTCTTATTAAAAATACGCCTCCCGGTTAGAAGTCCAAGATCAGAAAGGACAGTGTTTGCGTGATAAGATTATTCGTCTTGCAGATTCCGGAGAGAGGCTGTTTTGAGTGGCAGGTGCCTTATTGTGGCGCCAGCTTCCAATTACCATATGGGAACAGGGCCTGCTCGAAGAAGAATGCTTTAAAGGCAGTTAAAGATGCAGCTACTTAAACAGGCTTTTTATTCATCAAGAATGCATTCAGACTGACTCGTATAATTTTCATATCACTGATCCATGGCCTGCCTATTTTCACCAACTACTATTTTAAGGTCTATTGATAGGTTTTTAAGTTTTGTTATGTTTATTAATTTGTTTCTACGAGAGTAGTTTTGTAAACCGCCCAGGACATGGGATAGTGCAGCCTATATAAATGTTTTTTAAAAAATAAAATAAAACATAGGTGCTTCTACGCCGTTTTTGCACACATAACTCTTTGGAAAACTCACCCCGTACATTTTGGGAGTGTAAAAAATAAAATATAGAAGATATCTGCCTCGCAGCCCGGATTTAAAGGTGGAGGGCGGGGCAGGTATGTTCTAAGGTATTGCACGCACACTGCTTGGGAAATATTTCCCTGGGCGCGCCCTTGGACTCACCCGTTTGCCGTTTGGACCCGCCGGGTCACCCAGTCCCTCTAGCACTTCACCCTAAGCCCCCACCAATTCAACCAGCCCTCCTTCCCAAAAACTGAATTGGGCAAGCCATTTACATTAGCAGCTGTAAAATTGTTTGGTCCGGTTCAGTACAGAACCAACATGCGCGCCTGCTTCCTCACCCTTAGCCTGCAGTTACCTTTTTCACATAAAGCATATACGAGCATAGATTCAGCTTTTCCACATTGAAAACTCACGACTTCATTTTTATTTCTTGGCTGTGCAGCTCTTTCAGCTTTTGCCTTCCTGTTTAACTCCAAAACTCTGAAACGCACAGACCCCTGAGTCTGTTGCTTTTGGCACTCGCCTAATGTGTGTTGACTGCGGTGAAGGAAATTGAGAGACGCTCCCTGTACTGTTTGCATACTCCTCCTGGAAAACATGTCACCTTTAAAGGTGCATTTCTCCACAATAGAATTTCAAAATCCTAATTAGCTTTTATGTTAAGTGCTAATTGGCAGTCACGTGTGCAAGCCTGGGAATCTGTTCAAAGCTCCCCAAACTGCAGACGGTGAGGCAGTAAGGCAAATGGGTTTGTTTCACAGGGCACAGGCAATGCCTTAGAAGGAGACGGTGGCAAATAATACCAATCCCTAGAGGGCTCATGGCTGAAGGTGTGCTAAGATTTCATGAGCTGGAAACAGTTCAATAATCCTGAGTAATGGTAAAACTGGCAATTTCATATAGGAATTTCTACAATTAATTTGCCTTTTATTAGTTTTATAGTGGGAGGATCCAACAGAGTATCACCACAGGATGTTGTGGGACCATCCACAGAATGTGTACCCCCCTGACACACTCACACACACTCACACACACTCACTCATACCCGGCACAAAGCGCGCTGATGTGAGGAGTAGGAAGTATGAAAGCTGGAAAACACAGTAAATTATTTAAAAACAAAACCCAGAGCTTTCATTTCTGTGTTCCTAGGTCTAAGGTTTCCTTTTATTTTAAGGAAAACATGGGACCCAGTTACTTAAATGTTTGCCCTGCTTATCTGCCAAGTTTAATGACACGCGTCCACAACCCCTTACGCAATCATCCAAAACGCACGCCCAACCCCCCCACCACGAAGCTAATAGCGCTCTTCTTCACATGTAAATTCATGTGGATGAGGCTATTCGCTATTACCTCCTGGTGCAAAAAAAAAAGTGCACCCAGCGCACAAATTTTTACCCTCAGAAATTAAAACCTGCCCAGAGCAGGCGTTAAGTTTTGAGGAGCCCCTAAAGCTGACAGAAAAGCAGAAAATACTGCTTTTCTGTAACGGCGATATTGAGTCAGAGGAACTTAAAATAGGAGTTAGGTAAAAAAAAATAATAATAATAATAATGTGCGGGCGGTCAGGTTAGGAAAAGGGACGCTTAATTAAGGAGCATGCATTTTCCTCACCCGCTGACAGCCGACCTCTCCTGGATGCCCGCTGCCGAGGAGGCGCTAGTGGCTCACAGTTTCCCCAGCGCCTCCTTTTTACCGCGGAAGCCTATTTGCATGTTGCATCGGGCGCCCCGGAGAGGTCGATGGGCGCGCTCTAGGAGAGCGGGCGCTCAATCCCGAGCAGCCGTGTTCCGTGTGCCGATATCGCAGCAGCGCGGCTGGGCAGTGATATCTGCACCCCCAGATTAGAGCTCATCCAGACAAGATTGTTCGGCCAGGATTTGCTCCTCCTCTACCGTTTTATTATTGGTCTGGTGGGGGGGAAGCATCTTTTAAACTGCCCGCGCCGGATCAAAGTCTGTGGGTACGTTTTATCCTCAAACTTTGCACCAGGTTTTAAAGAGAAGATGTTGCGCACATTCATTTCAAACCTCACCTTCGGCTTCAAAGTACCCTCCAGCATTGCCATCTGCTTTTCGTGCAAGTAAATACCCCTTAGAAAATGCGTGTGCATCCTCTGATGTGCACACATCTCACTCCAGTTAAAAAAAGGGGCACGATATAGGTGTGGTTTCAGGTTTGGGTGGGGTCTGGATGCTCCAGGGCAGGGCCAGGAGATGTGCACACAAATACTTGGGGGCGTGTCCCCAGTCCCACTGCCATGTAACTTTCCTTCTGCTATGGAGGAAGTGTAAGTTTAAAAACAAAACAGCCATCCCTGAGGGGTTTACAGGGTCTGGGGTATCTGGGCAGCGTGCAGGTTATTAAACCAGGGGGGTTTGGAGGATCTAGCTCTACACTGGGCAAACTGCTGGAGGAACTGGTGAAACTGGTCGTGGCATGGATGTGTGCCGGCTGTATAATAATATAACTTACATGGCAGAAACCTGATTTGCATGGTTGGGCGTGGCTACTTGCAAAATTAGGTGTACACATGCTCGCGCCGAGGCTATTTTACAACATATGCATTTTTAGCTCTAAATCTTAGCTGCCAGACCCTAGACCATTCCTCAAGCTTTGCTAGACCCCTCCTCATATTTTCCACTTCTTCCTGGTTGTCTACCCTCTTGCAGATTTTGGTATCATCTGCAAAGAGACAAAGCTTTCCCGACAATTCTTCCGCTATTATGACTCATGATTCATGTTGAAAAGAAACAGTCCAAGGACTGATCGCTGAGGCACACCACTAGTAAGGCCTCCTCTTAGAAGTGATCTCTGTTTACCACTACCTTTTGTCGCCTCCCACTCAGCCCGTTTCTAGCTCAGTCAGGGCCTAGGCTCAATCCCGCTTCTGGGTCGATTGATACCTGTGTTAGCCCTGCTGGTGAGGCGAGTGCTCTGGGAGTGTCCTCACTGGAGCTGCAGCAGGAAGCTCTCATTCTTTCCCGGGAGGAGCAGGTTCCTCCTGGCTTACCAGCAGAGAAAACAGCCAATGACCCTGTGGCGGCGGTACCGGTGGATAATATTGCCCCTGGAGTCTTGGCAGGAGGAGGAAGCAGAGTTGGAGAAAAGCAGCGAAGGGGCAGTTTGTTGAACCTACCAGAAGGCGTGGTTGGCTGGAAGAGGTGAAGGAGTGGTCTCAGGTATCTGGGACTGAGATATAAGGTATCTCCAGGGATGGAGGGTATCGGTTTCCTGGGAAACCTTGGTGCTGTTGGAATGCCCTGATACATTTAAGTTTGAGAACGTGTGGGAAGCTAAAGCTGCTTCGCGGCTGGCTCTATCTGGGCAGGCCTCCAACCTCTCTACCCATTCGGATGGTCTTTACTCTAAAATTGATTTGCTACAGGCTGAGATCCCCACGTTGAAGGCAAATTATGAAGGCTGCAAAGTCAGAGTGAAAAAAACATGAAACTAGTGAAGCCATGTTGGTTGAGGATAATGTGGCCTCGCCCAACCAACTTGAAAATTCAGAGAATGTGCTGCAAAGAAGAAATTTGGGGTTAATTAATGTCCCTAAAAAGTTATTTCAGTTTCTCTGCATGATACGTTTAAGAGATATGTAACAGAGATCTTACAGGAGCCACTTGTATCCATTCCTTAAAGCTTTGGGTAACTGAAAACCACCAACCCAGGGTCCTGTCAAACCTATAAACCAGTGGTTCCCAACCCTGTCCTGGGGACCCCCCAGCCAGTTAGGATTTCAGGATACCCACAATGAATATGCATGAGAGAAAATTTGCATGCACTGCCTCCATAACATGCAAATTTTCTCTCATGCATATTCATTGCGGTGCAGGTGTTTATTCATATATATGACAGATATGAAGATGAAGTGATTGACAGCACTGATGGATATTACATTGTGTGGCCGCCAGGGCCTGTTGTTTTGCTGTGAGTGCTGTGGCTCTTTGCCGCCCTCCTCGCCCCCGGAAGCTGCCGTCCTGTGCAGATGCCCATGTCGCACCCCTACCACCGAGGAGCATTTCTGAAAAATACAAGCTGCTAGGGAAGTCCAATGAAAGCTACGTAGATCTGTGAAAATATACTGTCCTTACAGTCAATATACCAAGTATATCGCTGTAAAATTGATGATAGCAATTGCAAGGCACTTTATTGCACTTTAGTATATCCTCCTGAACTGCAAAGTCTGGAAGTGGCTTAAATTGTCAGAAAATGCTGTATAATTCATCAGCCAGGCAGAATAGAACAACAGATAATGGTCTCTCTGTCTCGTCCTCTCTCGGTGTGACAGGAAGTCTGCTTTCTTTTACCAATTCTTTTTCTGCCAGGATTTTATCATGAGGTCCCACTTCTTTCACCCCAGCCCAATGAAAGTGCTGCACCACTCTTCTCGGGGGGGGGGGGGGGGGTAATCTGTAGGGTCCCAGCCTCGGGAACTCCAGGCCAGCAAAGCAGTATGCAGCTCTCTTAGGCTTGTGAAGGCCTTGAGGTTTCGATGCCTTGCGTCACCCTGCCTTCCCCCTGTTTTCTGCTCGCCTCCCTCCCAGCTAAAAGTCGGTCTCGAGTGGCCAAGAAGGCAGGGGAACATCTGCAAGCTGCGGTGACTGCTTCCTTCCTCTGGGAGGCCATGACGGCTGCCACCAGAGTCGCAGGCCCTGAGGCAAGAGTTCAGGGATTGCGCCTGTTCCCTGGGCCTCCTGCCCTGGGAGCACTGAGGTGGGTCGGCACGGGAGCCTAGACCTCGCGTCTCAAGCGGGCTTCCCTTTCTCTAGCTCTCTCTCTCTCTCTCCTAACTCACCTGGCTAGACCACAGCTCTCCCTATAGTAAAGACAGCAGGGCTGCACCCCCTTTGCATGCACCGTCCGTGAAGGCCTGACTGCAAGTGTGGAGCCTTCCACGGTGACTTTAGGTAAGTGAAAGTTCATCTCCCTCTGCCTGTGCCCCTGTGGGGCAATTTCCAAACCATCCACCTCAATGCAAAGTTCAAACTTATACCTCATTTTCAAAGGGAAAGCGCAGTCGTTTGAAATGGCGTGAAGTGTCAACGACGCCACCTATGCTGTTTCACGTCATTTCTGAAAGAAAATGAAAGCAAGGCAAACAAAATGTCATTAGTTTTTTTGTTTTCATTTGTTTCACTGTGGGACCTCCCCTGAACTCCATTTTTAAAAAAACAAGTCTCACTTCACCTGACCACACAAAAGCCTTACAGGTTTTCCTCCACTGCCCTCTGACCCCCTCCGACCTGGAGTGACAGGGGTCCAACGAGGAGCAGGAGCGATGCCCGGTCACTCTCGCCCTGCTGAACTGAGGCTGGCCCCATGCTGCACTCAAGCCAGTGCTTTTTTAAAATACTGCAGCGGTGAGGCAGGAGTGGCTGGGGATCGCTCCTCTCCACCTCTGGACCCCTGACATACTGGGTAAGGTGGAGGGGGGGGGGGGAGAGTTCTGCTGGGGTCCAGGGGTGCTACAAAAGCCCGGGGGAAAAAATGAATCAAACACCTTCCCCCCCTATCCCCACCAATGGCACAAAAATGGGGAAAGAATGGTGCAAACATTCCCTTTGAAAATCACAGTGGGTAGAAAGGACCCATAGACATTTCCTCCTGCTTTTTGTGTGGGTAATTATGACAAATAATGCATGTAGGTTTGAAAATACAACCTGTCTACCTTTATCTTCTCATCCCACCCAACTCGCCCCTGAGAATGCCCCCCCCCGGCTGTGAAGCTCCATGTGAGCTTTATCTAGACTGCGTGAGGACAAGGGGCTTCGAAAACCATCCTCCTTACATCTATAATTAGGACAGGCGAGCTGATTCAGTTTTACCTCTGAAATCTTTTGGGCTGAAGGTCTTCATCTCAAGTTGCATGACTAGAATCAATCCTGAGTCAGACCCAAGCATTTTTTTGACTTCACTCAGCATTTCTGAGGCAAGCTCAACTCTAATTTCTCACGCTTCTCTGTCACTTAAATCCTCTCAGCTATTCGGTACCCCCCATGAATCATCCTGCTCACCAGATACCTATCCCCAAGGCCACCAGCTCAGAAGAAACTGCTTGTGACGCTTTCACCGGTCTGTATACTGCCACTTGCGTCTGTTCCTGGGATCCAATCCCTGAATGAGCTTCCCTGGTCACTCAGGGACTCAAATAACAGTTAAAGTTATTTTCCTTTACAAAGTCCTCTGGATGGGAGGCAGATGCCTTCCCTACTGAGCCAGCCACTCAGTTTCTGAAGTCTGGCTTCAAAAGCTCATCTCCAACAAACAGATCCAATGTTCAAAAAGTCTGGCCCCACTGGGCCATCTCTCGGGATGGTTTTTCTCATCCCAGGATACAACCACCCACTTGGCAGTTCTCTACATAAAGTGTCTTTATCGTAAGTCCAAACCAACAGAATTCCCCGCACTCACCTTCCTTGTGATAGTGGTTGCAGTCCTTCATACCGTCGGGGATATCCAGTGTCCAAGTTTCCCAGGCAGCCTGTTCCTTCCTCCTCATTCCCCGGCAGAAGACCGAGACTGCTCTACTAGGGAGTCCTTTTTATTCTGTGGAAACTCCTCCTCCTCTGCCCACTGATTGGCTCTGGGGAGGTCCCACTCTTAATCCCCCACACCTGTGGTTCCTCTGTCCTTGTAACATCCGGGGGAAGGAATCAAGGGACGTCTCTAGCCTGGTGTTGCTGTATTTTCCTTCCCCCCCCCCCCCCCCCCCCCCCCCCCCCCCCCCCCCCCCCCCCCATTTCCCTTGAATCTTTGGTTCCTAGCTTTCTTCTTCCTATCTTACACTGCTACTGCAATCTGGCTTCATTTGTCTACTTTAAACAAAAATCTCAGGACGAACACCAACAAAAAAGAAACCCCTTATAGATCTTTATAGTCCATTTTTAAGGCTCCAGCTGTTTCTGAGAATTGAACTGTAGGATGTTACATTTTACACTTGGTCTAGTGTTGGGACACCTGCTGTCGGGATGAAACGGACCTCTACAGATTCTGCGATGCCAAGAAGGGAGTACTCGAGGTTAAAATTAAGTCCAGAAAGTCATAAAATGGGAGTTGTTAAAAACCTATATATGTATTTTACTATGTTGCTGCAAGGCTGCTCATGAATGCAGGCAAAATTCCCATGCATGCCGTTTACCTGTCTCCTGTTTATTGCTATTTTAATTATGTGAATAATAGATTTGTAGTTCTTCCAGTCATGTGCGGCAGCCTTCCTGAAATTAAGTCTGATAGGCAGATGGCACTCTCCGCTTCCAGTGCTCACATCAGGGGACTGGAGAAGCATTTGCATTTCAGGACCTCATTTGGGAAGACTATAATGCAAACGGAAAATACAAAACGGGTAGAAAACACCTTCACACGAACAAGCCATGCACTTCCCTCGAGCGCACTCCTTCTTACTCTGCCCTTATCCAACCCTGAGAGTCAGGGAGCAAGCACCATAGTCCCATCCCATGGACCCCAAGACATTGCTAAATAATCACTTTCTGGCATGGTTTCTCCGAATGTTTATTTGAAACAAAATAAGCAATAATGAGAAGGGAAGAGAAATAAAATAAGAAAAGCCTCAGTGCCTCCAAAATGAAAAAAACCTTAAAAGCCTCTGAGCCTGTCCCCTCCCCCTGGATACCTTTTACCCCATCGTTGGCCTCAGGGAGGATGATTTCCTGGCTCCCCGCATGCTGGAAAAGTACAACGTACTCGCAGCCTTTGCTGAAGACTTTCAAAGTGACATAAGTTGGCTTTGAAATTCCTTCCTTAATTAACGCCACACACACAGTCATGCCCGCTCCAAGCAGGGTAACCTGCGCTTGCTAGCTTGCAGGCAATACTTTTGGAAATACAAAATTATGCGCGTGGTTCATATTGCCGCCCCCAACTCTTCTGTAATGTTCCTACATGCACTGGTCCCCACTGGACTTCCAGTTACACTCGTACAGTAAAGCAGGGCTCAGGGAGCCCAATTTTCAAAGCAATCCACCCATGCCGCACAGTCTGCCGGGCGGATTTTAAAAGCCCTGCTTGCACGCTGGCGTGCCTATTTTCCATAGGCCGCCGGCGCGCGCAGAGCCCCGGGATGCGCGTAGGTCCCGGGGTTTTTCGAAGGGGGCGTGTCAGGGGCGGGACCGGATGATGCAGCGTTTTGAAGGCGGGGCGCGGTGTTTCGGGGGCGGGACCGGGGCGTGGTGCCGGCCTGGGGGCATGGTCCAGGCCTCCGGACCAGCCCCCGGGTCGGAAGACTGCACGCCAGCAGTCCGCTGGCGCGCGTAGATTTACGTCTGCAGCCTTGCGCGCGCCGATCCAGGATTTTAGAGGATACGCGCAGCTATTCGCGTATCTTATAAAATCCAGCGTACTTTTGTTTGCGCCTGCTGCGCAAACAAAAGTACACGATCGCGCTGTTTTTAAAAATCTACCCCTGCATGCGTGCATGAGTCCGTGAAAACTGAAGCTAGTATTTTATTATCCGTGCTGCGGGAGCTGCACAGTTTTTAAGATGCCCCATATTTCTGCCCGCAGAAGCAGGTGTGTAGAATTCGGCACGCATGGACACTGCGTATTTTATGGGGGGAAAATAACTGTAACAATTCATCACACAGAATAACGCAGAATTAAACGTGGAGGCAGGTTATATTTTAAAGGATACACACATACACCGTCCTGAAAATACTTAACTGCGTGGGCACTTGGGGTCACCAGTTTGCCAATACTGCCACCCAGGTTCACCCAGACCTTCACCAGCTCACATAGACCCGCCAGCAATTAGCCCGGACCCCACCAGTCACCCCCCCCCCCCCCCAAAAGCTGCAAACAAAAGACAAGTGCGATTTCTGTGGCGAGAGTGAACTGGCAGGCGAAAAAAGGTTTCAGACAAGTTTGGAAATGTACTGCCCTTTTCTCCCCGTTAAAATGCACGCGCGATACTGCGAGTCCACGCCCGCGCGTGAGGTTTATAAAATATCGTGTGCACATGCCTAGGCTACTTATGCTCGTAGATGCTGTTTGCACATGCACAGCCCCGCAGAAAGCTTTGACCGTCACCTCCTATATGCGTAAGTCGCTTTGAAAAATCAGGCCCATTGCGCACGCAGACTTTTAACGCTGTGTGGAAATAACGCCAATGGATCCTGCCTCCTCAGGTCGACGCCGGTGCCGTTTTGTGGTACGGTGGGAGGCAGGACTGACCAGGGAATCTCTCCTGCTTGGTTTGACTTTAAAGACCCCAGCATCTGGTGAGGGGGGTGGTCAGATCCTGGGGGGGGGGGGGGGGGGTGGCGAGCCGGGGCCAGGGCTGGGAGAGAGACTCAATTAGGAAACAAAATAAAGGGGCTCCATTTTGTGTTACTCTGCTTTCAATTTGTTTTCCAAATGTTGTTAAAATTTCCCGTTTGATGACAAATGAGAGTGCATCCCTAGAATGGGGGGGAGGGGGGGAGGTGGATAAATATCTTCTGTTAGAGAAGGACTTGACCTGATCTTAAGCGGTGACTCCTGGCCTGACACATTCGCCGGTTAAGGCCCTTGAGGCAGAGGAAGGGGCTCTGGGAGGACCTTTCCTTAAATTATGCTCTGAAAACACCCTCCCCCGCCCCTGCGGCACTGGCTGGTCAGCTCACTGGTTCTGATACGCAACACTGGCCCATGTTCACTTTTGGCCCAGAGAGGTCACCCAGGTGGTCTCTTCTGCCGCCCGCTTTTTGTAGATTGTGATCTTGCCAGTGAGCGTATTCGACCCTACATTTATTTATTTGGACAAATCAATAGTGGTCACATCAGAGGGAGCTTCTGGTGAGCCTTGTGGATGGCAGGTGATCTGATATGTCAGAGGCTGCCAGCGTGTGACCTCATCAGTCCTGACTCGAATGACAACAAAGAATCGGTCCCGAAGCTAAGCAATAACTCCGTAGAACGAACAAGGGGCCAAATCGTGCCTCAAACACTGAAACTCAAAGTGCAGTCACACAGAACGTAAGTTCGCAGTGTTGGGTCACTGCACTGGTAATTTTTGCAGTATTGTATGACCCTTTATTTGCAGGTTGTCTACACTGCAGCAGCCATATTTACAGTCCAATCGAAAGGACTACAGATTCTTTAAATTGATGCAATTCAGCCCAAGAGAGGAGCAGGATGCTAAAAGTGACTGCTGGAAAGCACAGGAAGGACCTTTTCCCATGATACAGGAGTTGTTTGATGGCAGCTACTCCAGTAACTTATCTCTCAATAAGTTATCCGCTAGAATTTACCCGGATAAGTGCCCAAATGTTCGTTTAGTTAGATAAGTTCTGAGTTATCCAAATAAATGCTCGTCTATATGAACCTCCCCGTATCAAATTGATAATGCAGCTGAATGATGCTAAAGGGGCAGTATAAGAAGAACCAAACACAGTGATCAGAACTGAAATTTGCTTCATTTTGTAAGGCATAAAAAGTAATTGCAACATAGTAATGAAGCTTTGCGTTTGTTTTTAGAGAGCAGTAGACAGTACATTAAGTTTCACACGTTAGCATATTTCTGGAAGGTGTATGGTTTTGCGGGAATAGAACAGAATGGTATTTCTTCATTAGCAAGAATAGGTTAAGTAAG
This sequence comes from Rhinatrema bivittatum, assembly GCF_901001135.1. Lineage (NCBI taxonomy): Eukaryota > Metazoa > Chordata > Amphibia > Gymnophiona > Rhinatrematidae > Rhinatrema > Rhinatrema bivittatum. The sequence goes on along the minus strand of NC_042617.1, from coordinate 19,835,130 downwards.
AGATAACAGTACATTATTAAAGAGTGTAAAAAGAAAATAAGAAAAGTAGCAGTTGGTTGTAGCCGTTGTCATAGTCATAAGGTTTTTGCCGAGCCAGGAGGACTCATGACGGGTTTGCCCCAGGGCACCTTCAAGGAGCTTCTCCTCAAGAGCTCCGTCCGCTCAATGCTTGCCTGAGCTCACATATTCTTACTAATTCTGATCAGAATTAATTTTTAATGGCCTGATTATCCAAGCATTTTAGAGGGTGAATTTTCAAAACATTTCATGCGAAAAATTGAACATACACGTGGGTATGAGATTCATCCGAGGGTATTCCGTATTTTATAAACAGGTCACATCTGCGCCTGTATCTACTAGGGATGGGCATTTGGGAGAAACAAAATAGGAAATGAGGCAAAATTTCTTATATCATTTCGGATTGTTTTCAAAACGGAATGAGTTAAATTCCGACGTTTCATCGGAGTCTTGTTTCGTTTTGAAATACTATTTTTAAAAAAAGTCAGCTATCATGCCTAGGCCCAAAGCCAGGGCCTCTAACTTAAGGAGTAGGCCAAGACCCAAAACAAGGGTCCTGGTCTACACCCAAGCAGTAACTCCGGTGTCTCGGCCTAGGTCTAGGCCCGAAGCCTGGGCTTCACTTAGGCATAAGCCACGACCCAATCCTAGGGCCTAGGCTGAAACCCAAACAAAGATCCAGACCCAGGAAATTTCCCGACATCCCACATATTTATCAAATCCAATGCCAAATCTTGGCCCAGTCCCAACACCTGGGCTTCAGCCTAAGCCAAGGCCCGGACCCTGACCCAAAGCCACAGCCTGGAGGCCAGGTTCTGAGGCTGGGGCCTCAGCTAAAACTCAGGCCTGGAGGCCAGGTCTGATGCCTGGATCTTAACCTATGACAGGGCCTGAACCCAGGCTCTATGCTTCGGCCCAGCCCAGAGGCTAGGTCCGATGCCAGGGCCTCAGCCTGGACCCAGGCCTGTTCCTTGGACTTCAGCCTAGGCCAGGGCCCAGACCCAGGCCCAATGCTATGACCAGGCCCGAGGCCAGGTCACGATGCCTGGGCTTCAGCCCGAACCCATGGGCCTTGGCCCAAAGTCCAGCCCAGGGTCAGGCTCAGGCCTGGAGCCCAGCCTCAGAGTTCCTCTTTCTCATCTTCTTTATTCAGTTCTTATTTGCCAACTGACGTTGTCCACTGGGTTAACTCCAGCACATCCTCCCCAGTGTAGGATGCCATTTTGATGTATAGTAGCTAATTCAACTGCCGTATATCAAAATGGTGCTGGGCCTGGGTCTGTGCTGAGGCCCTGGCATTGGGACTTGGCCTTTGGGCCACGCTGCAGTGTCAGGCCTGGGCCTGGGTCCTGGCCTAAGCTGAGGCCTAGGCACTAGGATCTGGCCTCTGGACGAGGTCTCGGTGTCAGGACTGTGTCCCTGCATTGGGACCTGGCCTCCAGGCCAGGGCATACCAATAGGCCTGGTTCTGGACTCTGGTCTAGGCCAAGGCCCACGCATCAGGATTCATACTCCAGACTGGGCTGTGGCATTAGGCCTGGGCCCAGGCCCTGGCCAAGGGGAATCCACAGACAAGGTCTATACCCTGGCCTCCAAGCCTGGGTCTTGTGAAGGGCCTGGGCTGAGGTCACAGCGACCTACCAATGCCTAGGCCTAAGCAAGGTTGAGTCTTTGTGACCAGCTGGACCCAATGCCTAGGCCCAGGCTGAAGCCTCAGCCTTGCATATGCTTAAGCCATGGTAGTTCACCATGACCTCGGCCTAAGCCTCATGCAAGGCCTGGGCTTGGGCTGAGGCCAAGGCCTTGTTTGCAGATCTCCCCCAAACCAGATAAGTGGGAGCCAGGGAGGATTCTAGCCCTAGCATTTTTCCAGGTGGGAGGGATGAGTGGGGGACATGGGAGGCCCTGGGAGGGTCCATTACTTTTTTTCAGTTTTTTGGGGGGCTTTCAATGTTTTTTTCGTTTATTTAAATGAAAAATATGAAATAAACATTTCACAAAATGCATAGAGATGCATAGAGAGAGGAATATCGAGTAAGAAAAGGGAAGTGATTATTCCCTTGTACAGGTCCTTGGTGAGGCCTCACCTGGAGTACTGTGTTCAGTTCTGGAGACCGTATCTACAAAGAGACAAGGACAAGATGGAAGCGGTACAGAGAAGGGCGACCAGGAAGGTGGAGGATCTTCATCGCATGACGTACGAGGAGAGATTGAAGAATCTAAATATGTACACCCTGGAGGAAAGGAGGAGCAGGGGTGATATGATACAGACTTTCAGATACTTGAAAAACTTTAACGATCCAAAGACAACAACAAACCTTTTCCGTCAGAAAAAAATCAGCAGAACCAGAGGTCACGAGCTGAGGCTCCAGGGAGGAAGACTAAGAACCAATGTCAGGAAGTATTTCTTCACGGAAAGGGTGGTGGATGCCTGGAATGCCCTTCCGGAGGAAGTGGTGAAGTCCAAAACTGTGAAGGACTTCAAAGGGGCGTGGGATAAACACTGTGGATCCATAAAGTCAAGAGGGCGTGAATAAAGAGGAGGCAGCAAAACACTGCACGGAGCGGCAGTAGCCACAGAGGCATTCACGGAGCGGGATGCCAGTGGCCAGTAGTTGGTGTTCCACCTTCACGGAGCAGAAGGATGGAGGGCTGCTATTTCCAAAAAAAAAACAAAACAAAACAAAAAAATAAAAACAGGGGTGGGTAAGAGTATGGGGCAAGGGGGTGGCCTGCTTGTTACAGCGGTCACTACCCCTAATTGAGCTGGATGTCACTTGGATGCAGATACAGAGCTGCTCTCTAAATTGGGTGAAGGGGAATTAGGGCTGGAGGGTACTGGAAGCCAATAGTAACAGGTGGGAGAGAGAAAAAGGGAAAAAAATGGATAAAGTGTGTAGCTTGCTGGGCAGACTTGATGGGCCGTTTGGTCTTCTTCTGCCGTCATTTCTATGTTTCTATGTTTCTATGTTTCTAAAAGCCCCTCCAAAATGAAATAAAAAATGAAATTAAATGTTCCCCCCTTCAGACTCCTAATATCTACTTTCGCAATGCATGAAAAAGCAGGGGTATTAAGGGCATGTTGGAGTGTGGTTTGTATGTACGCACGTAATGAACTATTTTAAAAGCGACTGCACGAGTAGATTTACTACAGCTAATTTATGTGCCAAGTTCAAACTATCATAGAACATACTGAGGGGTGGGAGTGAGTGTACCTGGAACAGGCCAGGCCATACTGGGGGTAACTGGGAAAGACTGGACCATTCTGGAGGGTGACAGTGAATGTACCTGAGACAAATTGTGCCATACTGATGTTTGGAGGGCTGGCTTCTCCAGATGAGTGGACATGGCAGCAGGCGAGGGGCACCGAATAGCCATACTAGGAAGTGGGAGTGAGTGTACTTGGGACAGACTGGGCCATATTGGGAGGGATGAGTGTCAGTGTACCTGGGACATACTGGGTCATACTGGGAGGTGGTAGTCAGTGGTGGAAAATCTATTTTCAAAATAATTTGAATAGTCTTATGGATGTACAACAGTTGAGGAAAGAGAGAGAACAGAGGGGAAGGAGGAAGAGGAGGAGGAAGTATACAGAAAGTATATAGGACTAGGGTACAGTTTTTGGATCTGTCAGTGGAGCAAGCCCTGCGCAGGTTCAGATTCAGCAAGGAAACCATACTGTATCCATGTCATGAGTTGGACCTGAACCCTTCCACCCACAGGGGTCACGCTTTGCCAGTAAACGTCAAGGTCACAACCACCCTGGCATTTTCTTCCAGGCACCTCTATGGATCACGGCTAGAATTAGCCAGTCTACCACCCCCATATGTACTGAGCAGTTCCTAGCTGAGTTTCTCAAGAAAACACAGCACTATATATCTTTCCCGTGGAGAAGACAGCATCAACAATAACAAATAATGACTGATTTCTACCACATTGCATAATTCCCCTATGCCTTGGGGGCTATCAATTGCACTCACATCCCTATAAGAGTACCAGGGAACAATGAGACCGCCTACCACAACTGCAAGGCCGTCCACCCCCTCAATATGCAGTTATATTGCAATACCAATGGGATCATCTTGTACATCCTGGCCAAATTCTCAGGATCCAGTCATGATACTTACATCCTCTCAGTCAGGAATTCATGTCAAATTCCAGAAAGGGCACATGCGACTTATCTCTCTATTTTTCTCTCCCTCATATCTAGGAGAAGTTACAGCCTTGGCCCAGGAGGATCACACCAACCTCTAGCAGCCCCGAGGCCCATCATTAAGGGATAGGTCACTCTGCTCTTCTCTGCCTTCTCCCCTACAGGTGACAGAGGGTAACCACTCAAAGCCTGGCTCCTGATCCCGCTAGCTAACCCACAGACTGCTGCAGATGTTCACTACAACAAGGCCCACCAGCAGCCCAGGGCAGCCATCGAGAGGACCTTTGACCTACTCATATCGCATATCTGCTGCCTGGAGAGATCTGGGGAACGCCTTCTCTACAGCACCACTAAGATCTGTGAGATCTTTCTAGCCCTGCTGCATGCGTCATGACCTTGCCAATACTAGGGGCCTGCCTGCCTGCCTGCTCCAGAGAGACTAGAAGTTAATATGGATAAAGAGGAGGAGGAGGAGGCACATGACCAGTTCCCTCTCTCACTTGTTTAAATCCCATTTAAAAAAACCAAACATCTCTTTGAGGCTGCTTTTAAATCTTAAGCCTGATTGTCTGCTTTCAGCCTCATTAACTAATTTTAACCATTGTCTTATTATATGAAACTCTCCAGGTCTCTTGAGCTGTATGCTTGTCTTGATTAAATCGTAAGCTTTGTTGCGCAGGAACTGTCTCTTATATGTTATTTGTACAGTACTGAGAACATCAAGTCACACTATAGAAATGTTAAGTAGAAGGAATTCCAGAAGTTACACTGCCAGACTTCACAGCAGGCTGAAAGGAAAGGAAAACTCTGATACAAAGACATTTTCAATGGTGAAGGTGCATTTACATAAGTAATAGATGTGTGCTGAAAAATATTTACAATAAATGCTTCCTTGGCTGCGCTCTTTTTCTGGGGGTGAAGCTCTGCTGCCTTGGCCTGTGCCAATCGCATGCTCCTCCGCAATGGAGTCCGATCACTACTGCCCATGCCTATGGATGGCCTGAAACTGGGGTCAGTGGCAGAGGTAAATAACTGCTGGAGGGGCCTGGAAGGCTGTGTTGCTCCATCAAGGGGATGTGAGGCTGCAGAGGAGATGGCCTGAGAACAGTGGGGGGGCCACTCCTCTTTAGCCACTGCATTACGTGAAGGGAGGAGCCTCTCTCTCCGATGGTGGCAGTGAGGCTGGAGATGGTATTGGTGTGGCTGCTGGTGTTGACACGTGAAGAGATTAAACCATCATAGGCGGAGATGGAATAAGAAGAGGAGTTGCCACCGGGGCAGGTGGAATTCCATTATGGGGAGGCACCAACCAGGGTAGTTGTGCAACAAAGGCCAGTGGGGGCTGCATCCAGGTAGTCACCAGATACCACAAAGTGCTCCATGGTGGCACGGGCTAGCAGGGTAGTATCGGAGGCCACTGAGTCCAGAAGCACCAGATTCCTCGTCTGGCTCCTTCCCTGAAAAAAGAGAAAGGGTACATATTGTCAGTGTGCATGTGATAGGGGTTCTTCAGTCACCGGATCTTCTTTTTTGGCTAAAAGAAGTGCTCCGTGAGCCTTACTCAAGCACCTCCTGCCACTGCACAAACAGTTTAATAAGCCTTCCCATGGCTGAGAAAGGTACCAGAAAGCACATGTAAAGTACCAGCAGTCATGGACAGAGAAGGGACTCACAAACTGGTGTGGCTCTTGTATGCTGGCCCTATCAGGTTTGGGCACCATTTCATATTACAAGCATTTACATATATATATATATATATGTCTGTGTGTGTAAGGGTAAATTTCACAGCCTCTTACCAACATACTGTATGTGTCTTCAGCTAGTGGCCCCAGTATGACACAGGTCTCACTAGGCCTAGTCTCTATGATGTCAGCATTGTGTCGGTATGCGATAGAGGAGTGGGGTGTCTTCACTGAGGGCCGGTATCTCCACAGAAAAGGCTCAGAAGAGAGCCGAGAAGGGCTATAGGACAGGAGTTCTGGGAAGTGTAGAACAGTGAAGAGAGAAAGAGGGTCCAACAAACTGTACATGGAGATGCAAGCTCTGCCAGGGAATGGTCACCAGAGTCTGATTCTACTAGACCGTAAGGAGAGAGAAAAGAACTTAGGAGGAACATATTTAAGTGAACTTACATCTACTGGGGTGGGCCAAGGTAGAAGTGATATCCGTCCCAAAGACCTGACCAATTTTGTGTCAAGAGGTGAAAAGAAACAAATTTACCGTAGGATTTATCTGGCACTGCGGCCAGAAAAGGGGAGGGGGCGATAGTCTGCAGCCGGCCGCATCGCAGTGATGCATTTTTGCCCGCTGCAGTTGCGGCTGTGCCGCACCCTATCGCCCCCATAGCGCCACTGCAAAAGATGTTCTTATTTCCGGCACATTATCGTCCACAGCAGTGCAATGCATTACAGTTTTTTAACTCCGCCCAAACCCCGCCCCTTTCCCTCATTTACATGTTAAAGTCACGATGCAGTCATTATCGCATGCACTAGGGCGTTACCGCGTGTGCATCGCGATTTGAAAAATGACCCCCCCCCCCCTTATTGTGTTAATTTGGGACAGAGATACTGTGGGAACACTCTACAGAAGTGTTTCATGTTTGCACTTTCATTTCCCAGCCATCAAGCAGTACAGCATTTTATGTTCTTCAACAGCACAGGGATGCAGAGTGTCTTTTTGGAGAGATTGCCAAGTGAGCAGGAAGAAGTCTCTGTGAGTAAGAAAAGCATTCTGGCTATGAACATACAATTCTTTCCCTCCATTTGCAGGAACCCTGGGAGGTTGTGGGGCCTTGCTTGGTCCATGGCCCTCCCTGTGTGCCCATGTATTCAGGACCTCAACTGGACGGGGGCTACTTATATGTGGTGGACACATTTAGAAGGGGGCTTGGACATTGGATACAGCTACATTCTGGAGCTGCTGGACATTTCCTCTGCATTCCACACAATGGATCTCAGCATTTTTCTTCGTTTAAGGGATTATGGTGTTTCAGGTGTGTAAGGAATCAGGTAGGCGAGAATAAGGTAAAAGTAAAATAATATGTTTATTGGTATACAATCTTAAGTCCAAGTATTAAAAGTATCTAAGCATATACAGTTCTAAGCTTAAGCATATACATCTGTATCCGTGCACAATATTTCGGCCAATACTCACTACACCCTTCTCATCATCAGCCTGGCAAGGAGAGAGCACATCACAGGCGAAAAAGGGATCTTCACTTTGTACGTCTACAAAGGAACAAAACATCACTTTGCTCTTCTGCAAAGGAACTCTTTCTCTCTCAGTTTGTCGTCCAAAGTTACCTTTCTTTTATAGTCTACTGTATGCCAGGTGCAAGCTTATGTGCGTGCGAAGTAATCTTATCTTTATGCCAGGTGCAAGCTTATGTGCGTGCGAAGTAATCTTATCTTTATGCCAGGTGCAAGCTTATTTATAGCCTACTGTATGCCAGGTGCCAAAGGGTTCATGCGAAGTGCAAACTTATTTATAGCCTACTGTATGCCAGGTGCCGAAGGGTTCATGCGAAGTGCAAACTTATTTATAGCCTACTGTATGCCAGGTGCCGAAGGGTTCATGCGAAGTGCAAACTTATTTATGCCAGGACAGGATTGCTCACTATCTGTTCTTGCAGTTCAAGGATAGGTCATCTCCATTCCAGGCCGAATGTCAGTGCTGCAGCTGATTCTGCAATATCCCTTACATTCCACCCCTGAGTAATCATGTCCTGCAATCCACAGCAGTGGAAGACGCTATAGTAGGAGGGTGTGGTCAACTTAATTGGTGAACACAATGGGTCAACAAAGGATACAAATACACATGACAAGTATGATAGCGGAGCGACCGGTCGTCAATGATTTTGTGACTCAAAGAATGAAGATGTTCAGCTACAAATAGAGTTTTACGTGATACAATATCTATAGACTTATTCAAACAGGCTAACATGTGCTATAATTAATGAGAGGCAGTGTGCTAATCTATATTTACATAGGTCAGAACAATATGTATAAACATGTATTAAACACTGGTCCTTTTAGGACTAGCAAATATAGAAAAACAAGATAGGCAAGAAAAAGCCCCTTCTGAGTAATGGGTCAGAATATCCTTATCAATACCTAAGCCCCATCTAAACTGCATGGCCCTGGAGTTTAACTGACACAGAGATCTGCCCAATTTAAAACAGTAGCAAGACGTGCCTGTGGCCTGCCAGGAGTGTCCACAGTGATTGGTCTCAATATCTTGAATCGGCCATCATCCATTGCGATCTCCATTCTTCTTGTTGTATGTGGTTGGCCTCTCTGACTTCTGGGGGACACCCAGCTCATCAGGAGATATATATATATAGGCCACCTTTCATTGATTATCCAGCATCAGGCCTACTGCGTTCAGTATAGCCTGCGTCCATATGTGCAGTTATTTGGGTGCCGCTCCACCCCTCGATGGTCTTAGGTCCTTGCTCAACAGCATCTCCCACTGGCAGCATGCAGCCTGCTAATCTCATGATCTTTTAGGTATCTGGAACAGTTAAACTCAGGTGTAGTACATAGTCCCCCACCCCTTGGTGGTGCCAAAAAAGAAAACAACAAAAATTACTGTTTCAAAAATCTAGTCTGTCTTTCTAAAAAAAAAAAATTATTGTCTGAACCATTAACACAGAGAAGAGCAACTACAGAGCAATAAAACCGCATCAATTTAGTATCATTAACGTGAGAATCAAAATAATAACAATTGCAAGTAACAATGTGACTAGGTACTACTGAGTGTATCACAATCATATTTCATCATAATTATCAGTTATTACATTTCAAAGAGAAATACATATTACTTAAAAACATTGTCTAAGTAAGGCCACCCCCATGGAACAAAGAAATTCTGAGCACTTCAGTCCATAAAATGAAAGTTTCAAGGTATCTTCTGTGGCAAAGGGTGGGAAGACTTCAAGTTATGAGGTCAATGACAAATGAAGTGAATATGTCTTGCAGCACAGCACTCTGGAAGCTGTCCTCGAAGTACAGCCGCTGCACTCCCAGCACTAATTCAGATGTTTGTGTGTATGGATTAATACCTGATATAAGATGAATAAAAACCGAAATTAAGTAAATAAACTGTACAATAAACATCAATAACTTCTGGTATGCAATAATCCCTATATACACTATTTATATGGATATCCAATATAATTTTATCATAAGTCAAAGAAACAGCTACATAATATCTAATCCCTTCTTTGTTTCCCCACTTTTCTATAAAGTAACACAATATTCAGACAAAAACAACCCAGATGCTTAGACATCCTTTCATTCAAACTGTCACACATCTATTCAGTGCACAAAAGACAAAACAACAATTAACACATATTGTGAGCTCAAAAATTAAATAGCATAATATACTCTAGAACAGTATTTAAAACAGTCTGTCCATAAAACTTTAGCAGTGACTGCTTCACTTAAATGACGTCAAAAGCTATTGTGTATTCAGTGCACTGTTCTACAGTCAGTAAACTCTGTCGTCATGTATGTACAACACATAATGATACACAAACAGAACACAATTATCGAACATTAAAGTTCAAAAAGTAGGCCTTTTAAAAGTGAAAACAAAAATCTTTGGATCCAAAATTAAACAAAAATCAAAAAATTTGTAAAACAGATCTGTTAAAAAAAAAAAAAAACCAAAATCAAGGAGAAAGAAAAACCCTCAGCTTCCTGTACAGCAGCTTTTATTCTTGTAAGTCTGTAAAAGAAAAAATCTCACATATAAAGAGAGGTTAATTCCAATCTTTTAAATTACATTACAAAGTATTAAACGGCTAGCTATAAGTAACTGAGCAGCACCATTAAGGTTAAAAATCACTACTTTGAGTATCTTCTAACTAAAAGATTCTAATTGCTTAATCACAGAAACCAGAATTGTTTACATTCTTTCAAGTTTAGTCATGTGGGATAGATGGGAGAAAGAAAAAAAGTTTAGTCTCTCCTGAGGTATCTTCTGTAAAATCTTTTAGCTAAATCTATAGCTGCACAATTCATTAGGTTATCAGCTGAGGCCACATAGGGGCCTGCCGGGAAGGGAAGGTAAATAAAATCCAGGGGTTTGTGACAATTTTTTACTGTATGTCCTTTTCTCCTGCATCGATACCAAATGCCACAAAACTTCTAACTAAATACAGGTCTTCTCTTTAACATCCTGTCACAGATGCATGTTAACTTCTTTTTCATTTTTATAACCAGAGGAGGATTTGGGTTTACGGTGTTCCCAAAGGATTTTAATTTCGGACTTTAAAGTTTCATTCTGAGTACAAGCAATTTTTAGCTTCTTATCTAAATCAGTCTCACACTGCTCATAGCATTGTCTATCTTCTGCCAACTGGGCAGGGAGAAAGGGGAAGGAAAAATAAATTCTCCAGTTTTAACCAATTACAGTTTGCTTGTCAATATCTTAAAGCGTTGTGACCAAGCATTTGTAATATTTAACAATAGCCATATTAAGGCTGTGCTCATTTTTGAGCATTGGGGCATGAATATACTTAGAAATCTTATTTTCTATATCATCAAAAGGATTTGTCTGCTAAGGCATTAGAATGCCATGGATTCATCCCACATACTGCTGCTCTAAAAAGTGTTTTTTCTTAGTTGCTGCTTTTAATTCTAGTTTAGTGTCCTTGTGATTCTTAACAAGCGACACTTTGTTGCCACATAATGCTAAAGTTAAACATACACACAGAATATTCTATATGCAATAGATTTTCTTATGCACTATCCTGCTGTCTGTAAATTACAAGAACAATTCTGAACACAGGCCAGACGTTCCCAATATAAACAAATCAGCCCTTCACAGTAAAAGATCAAGGAATACACAGACACAAATTAAAGGCTCATATAAAACTTTCACCATTGATTTTCAGTATTCCTATAACATTTTATATGATTTATTCTCCCATCCCAGAATATCCAGGAAGTCGCTATACTAATATGCTTTCATTTCCTACGTAACCCAGCTCACTGCGCCACGCTGTATTTATTTTACTTGTACAGCTGCCCTCTCTGCCACCACTGGTTACATATCCACGTTATCTTTATAAAGCTGCAACTGACCTTGCAACACCACTCTATGCCGCCTTAATATCTCTAATTCTTCTCGGGCTGCGGCTAGTTGCTACTGCAACTCCTTAACCCTTAAGTGAGCTTTCCTATGTCTAGTAAGAAATATCTATCCTCTTGTGGGGTTCTATGCCCAGTTTCCTATTACAATTTTCACATAACCCCATATTACACCCCCACTCATTGACCAGCAGTGAGTAAGTTACATCTTCCCAGCTGGGAATTTCTGCTAGGGCTTTCACCTCTTCCCCTTCAAATTCTTTTCTGCCCTTCTTCTGTTCTTTCTTAGGCAGACTTCGCACAGTACTGAACACACACACACACACATACTATGGTACAAGATAAGAGATATACAATAATGAAAATATAGCTTTATTTACAGTACACATACTTCATTTCCCGTAGCTATCAACAAGAAAGATCCTGCGCCACTCATCAGTGCACAGTGAGGCTCCAAGTTCTCACCAGAACCCTGAACCTTTCTTCAACCACGTCTTCCTACTGTCCCTAATTCTTTCCCTTTAATTACTGGGACCTTTTGTAGCTTCTTTACAATATCTACAGGCTCGCCACCTGCATCCCATACCTCTGCCAATCCCATATTCATTGCCCATTCCTGTGCCGGGATTTTAACACCCACAGGGGTAACAGGTTCGGATGGCTGCTTCGTTTTCTTTTTAAATAAAGCCATCCCATCCTCGTCGCCAAATGTAAGGAATCAGGTAGGCGAGAATAAGGTAAAAGTAAAATAATATGTTTATTGGTATACAATCTTAAGTCCAAGTATTAAAAGTATCTAAGCATATACAGTTCTAAGCTTAAGCATATACATCTGTATCCGTGCACAATATTTCGGCCAATACTCACTACACCCTTTTCATCATCAGCCTGGCAAGGAGAGAGCACATCACAGGTGAAAAAGGGATCTTCACTTTGTACGTCTACAAAGGAACAAAACATCACTTTGCTCTTCTGCAAAGGAACTCTTTCTCTCTCAGTTTGTCGTCCAAAGTTACCTTTCTTTTATAGTCTACTGTATGCCAGGTGCAAGCTTATGTGCGTGCGAAGTAATCTTATCTTTATGCCAGGTGCAAGCTTATGTGCGTGCGAAGTAATCTTATCTTTATGCCAGGTGCAAGCTTATTTATAGCCTACTGTATGCCAGGTGCCGAAGGGTTCATGCGAAGTGCAAACTTATTTATAGCCTACTGTATGCCAGGTGCCGAAGGGTTCATGCGAAGTGCAAACTTATTTATAGCCTACTGTATGCCAGGTGCCGAAGGGTTCATGCGAAGTGCAAACTTATTTATGCCAGGACAGGATTGCTCACTATCTGTTCTTGCAGTTCAAGGATAGGTCATCTCCATTCCAGGCCGAATGTCAGTGCTGCAGCTGATTCTGCAATATCCCTTACATTGTGTCATCTTATCATGGTTGGAATCATATCTCTCAGACCATTATTGTCAGATTAGACTTGATCAGCAACACTCTCAATAGTCTGCAATGTCTTGGGGGTCCCACAAAGGTCAGCTATGTTGACCTTATTATTTAACATCTATTTGGCCTCCCTCTAGTCTATTTGAAAAAATTCTTGCTGGCCTGAGGGCTGCAGAATCTATGCAGATGATATCCAGTTTTTCGTCCGCATTCAGTCTACCTGGGCTGAAACTGCCGAGCTGCATATCCACCATTATAAAGTGGTTATTTCATAATAAATTGGCTCTAAACATGGCAAAAACGGAATTTACAGTGATTTATCTCCATCTTGATCAGCATTTTCCTTCATCCTTGACCATTAATGGTGTTGCTTTTCCAATCTGACCACAAGTTAGAAGTCTCGGGATATGGTTGGATTCTAACTAGTTGTTTGCTATCATATAAGTTCTATAGTAGAGTCCGGATTCTATAAACTAAAAGCTCTTCATGGTCTGAAAAATGTCTTGGAGCCTAGTGATTTCTGCACCATGGTGCAAGCATTGATACTATCATTGCTAGACTATTGCAATACCATTTATGTTGGATTGCTGGGCCATACTATGAAGTATGCTACAAAATACTGTAGCACAGCTAATTTCAGGGATATGACTAAGATAACATATTCCACAGATCTTGACTAAATTCCATTAGCTTAAGATTCACCGTAGAATCAAATACAAAGCTGTAATGATTGCTCATAAGCCTTTAAAGCTGGACTCGTCTCCATGGACAAATGCATTGCATCGTGTACATAACCATACTCACGCCGATTGTCTCAGAGGGGCTTGCAAGATATTCCCTCTGTGAAATCAACATGGCTAACTAAAACAAGAGAATGTGCCTTCTCAGTGGCTGCCCCAAAAAGGTGGAACTTGTTTCCCATGGCTTTGGGGTTAATGCATTGTACAAAATCATTTAAAGTGGCACTAATGACATTTCTATTTGAACAAGTCCTGGCTGAGAATGCATTACGAATATGAATTCTAATGGAACCAATTGGCTTATATAATATGGCAGGACAGATATAATGCTTGATATTAATTATGAACATTTCTATGATTATAGCATGACATATAGAGGTCCATATTAAAAAGCCATTTAGACGGATAACGTAATAGTTTTCCATCTAAATGGTTTACCCAGCTATATTCAGTCTTGTTCTGGCTAAATTCTAGAACGTAGCCGTATACGTTAGGGGCAGTCCAGGGGAGTAACTGGAAGGAGTTAAGTTAGCTGGCTAAGGGGGTCATTTATCAAAGTACTATATGGTGTTTTCGCATGCGTTAAGATGTTTTCGCATGCAAAAAACGCCTTTAACGCATGCCTTAACGCATGTGAAAGTACCATAATGTTTGGTGCGATGCAAATGAGAAAAAGGGGAGGATATTGGGGCGGGAATTTTGGCCAAGTGGTCTGGGCTCACAGTTTTGCAAAGCCGTATCGCATGGCTAATTTTAACTACACCTGTTTCATTTATTTATTTATTTATCGCGTTTTATATACCGTCGTTTGGTTTCGCCATCACAATGGTTTACAAAGTTTCGATGATTAACAGAGTTTCCAAAAGATATATATGGTTGCTAACATAAAAGATATCAATTTATAAACTTAGTTTAAATGTTACTCTTTACACATTTCAGTTCATTGTTATAATATCATCTTGTGTTAAGTTCACTAGTTTTTTTTAGCGTTGGAGTTCATTGAGTCATTAGTTGATATGCTTAGTAAACATCCATATTTTTAGCTCTTTTTTAAAAAGTTTTAAGTTTTCTTGTGTTCTGAGTAAAGCCGAGGTTTTAAGCTCCTGGAGAGCCAGCCAAGCTATCAGGGCCCTCCTGGGGGGGGGGGAAAGAGAGAGAGAGAGAGAGAGAGAGGTAACATCAAGCTAGTTTGAGAGAACATTGCACAAATCTCATCTTTGGGTGAGTTTCCTCACTCTGAAGGTCATCAAATCTTCACAAGAGAGCACTGTTCTGTTCGTACGTCTCACTTTGAATATCAAAGAGGCCCCTAACCCCTACACTAATACCTAAACCTCACCTCGAGTTACTAGGGAGGCCTCCCATAGTGATATAAATACCTATCTAGCATGAGGGCTAGGTGCTCTCTCTCTCTCTCTCTCTCTCCCTCCCCTCCCTCCCTCCCCCCCCCTTTAAACCTAAAAGTTATCGCAATTTGCACTAAGATAGCGCTTCACATAGGTATTAGCGCAAATTGCGATAAATTGCCCAGTACCATAAAACACACTCCTTTTCCTATCGCATGCGATATTTAGTGCATTTTGATAAATCCAGGCCTAGGTTAACTGGCTAACACCAGTATTCAGCCATGTGACAGCCGGCTAAGTCTGGTCATTGAGTCAAAGAGCTGTCCTAAAGTTAGCTGGCTATAGTTATCTGGCTAATTAAAGTAGCTGTCTATATTCAATAGAGTGGCTGCACTGTTGAATATGCCTCCAAAGTTAGCCAGATAACTTTATCCGGCTACCTTTGCTATCCAGACTGTCTGAATATAGACCTCATAATCTACATTACCTGTTAATTTACTTATAAGATCTATGATGTTGGACTGTTTTGGTATATTTTAATTATGTATGTGCACATTGCTTAGGACTTAGGCATAAGTGCTAAACAAATAATAGACCCAAAAAGCAAAGCGGAAGCCGATCCAGCAGCAGTAAGAACAAAGAGAATCGGTAGTTGGAAACGCCCTTTATTTAGTGATGCCCGACTCTGGCCGAGTTTCGCTCTCTCTCATAGAGCTGCCTCAGGGGCAACTGAAACTTAGTGTTGGTAATACAATGTGCTGATCATTCATTTTTTTTACATGATCAGCACATTGTATTACCAACACTAAGTTTTTTCCAGCACTACATTGTTTATGTATTAGCACAGTTTCCATTTATGATTTCATATGTATGATTTCACATATGTCTGCGTACCATTATGTTTCCATTTCCATTTGTATGTTTTAATTTTAGTTTTATGTTTGTACACTTATATATGTTTATTGATTTTAATCGTTTGTGAGATTTTAATTGTCTTATATCTGGTTTCAGTTGCCCCTGAGGCAGCTCTATGAAAGAGAGCGAAACTCGGCCAGAGTCGGGCATCATTAAATAAAGGGCGTTTCCAACTACCGATTCTCTTTGTTTTTACTGCTAAACAAATAATAGATACATAAATGTATGGTAGTTTACATTGTTATAGTTATTACATGCAAACACTTTATAAGCCTTTTCTGTATAAACTGCTCATCTTGATGGCCTTTAGGGTTCGAGTCCCGCTGTTGCTCCTTGTGACCTTGGGCAAGTCACTTTACCCTCCATTGCTCAGGTACAAACTTAGATTTAAGCCCCCTGGGGATTTATTTATTTATTTTTAATTTTTATATACCGAAGTTCTAGTAGGGACTACAAATCACTCCGGTTTACATAAAACGAAGAACTGCTCAACAGATAGCGGAGCTTTACATGGAACCGTATAACATGTGGAACAGTATAACTGGTTGACAATTTAACATAGTGCTAAATAAAGTGATAATATTTTAACTGGTAATAAATAAAGAAATATAATATTTTATATAAGAAGTATAACTATTTAACGTAGCAATAAATATAAATATAAGCAATGCCTAATATATATATGAAATAAAGTGAATTTTTGAGCTCACAGATAATTGTCCAGTTGCAGATTCTTAAAAGTAGTACTTTATACAGTGTCCATAGTTAAGGGATGGAAGTCTGTCAGTCATAGTACGATTAAGCGTCTGGGAAAGCTTGTTGGAAGAGAAAAGTTTTCAGTCTTTTTTTGAATTCTTGATAACTGGGTTCTAGTCTAAGATCTGGGGGAAGCATGTTCCTCTGGTGTGGGCCTGCTGAGGATAGCGCTCGTTTGCTCAATGATGATTTTATTTGCGGAGCATGCAGTGTTCCTCTGTATGCGCTTCTGATTGGTCTGGAGGAAGTGTGCGGTTGGAGTTGAGAGCTTAATGTGATGGGGGCTAGATTGTTTGTCGCTTTGTGGATGATAGTGAGTACCTTATAGAGTATCCTTTGTTTAATGGGGAGCCAATGTAAGCTCCGAAGGATTGGGGTGATATGGTCTTTTTTGTTAGTGCTAGTTAGAATTCTAGCCGCTGAATTCTGAACCATCTGTAATGGCTTGATAGTGTTGGCGGGAATATCTAGTAGCAGGGAGTTGCAGTAGTCGAGCTTGGAAAGAATGATGGATTGCAGTACTAGCCTGAAGTCGGAGAAGTGAAGGAGGGGTTTAAGTTTTTTAAGGACTTGCAGTTTGTAAAAGCAGTCCTTTGTAGTATTGTTTACGAACTTTTTTAGGTTTAGATGATTATCTAGCCATGCTCCAAGGTCTCTGACGTCAGATGAGAACGAGTTGTTTGTGTTAGGTAGAGAAAGGCTGGAAGAGATTGTGCGTGGATCCTGGGAGACAATGAGCATTTCGGTTTTATTAGCATTTAATACTAAGTTAAGGCTTGAGAGTAGGTTTTTGATGGGCTGTAGGCATTCGTTCCAGTACGTGATGGATTTTTGAAGGGATTCTGTGATCGGAAGGAGGATTTGTATGTCGTCTGCATAGAGGTAATGGGTAAGCTTAAGGTTTGAGAGTAGATGGCAGAGAGGGAGGAGGTAGATATTGAAGAGGGTGGGTGAAAGTGATTATCCTTGTGGGACTCCTTGCTCTGTCAGGATTGGGTGCGATTCTTTGTTGTTTATCCTTACTTTGTAGTATCTGTTGCTTAAGAAGGAATGGAACCATCTAAGGGCTGTGCCTTTGATCCCTATGTTGGCTAGTTGGTCTATTAGAGTAGAGTGTTTTACCATATCAAATGCAGCGGAAAGATCCAAAAGAATGAGCAGGTAAGATTGTTTATTCTCCAGATTAACGAGGATTGTGTCAGTGAGAGATAGTAAGAGCGATTCGGTGTTTAGGCGTTTTCGGAATCCATATTGGGATAGGGAAATACCTACAGTACCTGAATGTAATCCACTTTGAAGCGCTGAAATATAAATGTAAATAAATAAATAATATGTAAATAAAATGCCCAGCTCTCTCACAGCTGCCTCCGAAATGGTGTTCAGTACCATCATTCAGCAGCAGAGGTGATCAGACTCGCAGATCCCTCAACTCTCACCATGGCCTCCTTCTGCTGCACTAGACATCAGAGGTCTTCTTACTAGTGGCTCAGGTCTTTCACAATGCAGTTATTGTGGAAGACAATATTGAGTCCAGATCTACTCCCAAATCCTTTCTTTCCTGTACAAGCCCACACTCCTGGACTCTGGGCTATATAGGATATTCTGGACTTTCATGACCTCATGAACTAGAAGGTCCACCTCCCTTGGCTGGAAGTTGGGCTTCCTAAGCGGAGCTCCTCTCCTTCCAGACATGATGCAATTCGGAAGACAAGCATTGGTAGCATGCCCTTTATACCCACATTCTTGTGTAAATAGCATGTATTTGCACATATAAAGGGTGCGATTTATGCGAGTAATAATTACATGTACATATTTTAAATTGATAGCAAATGTACATGTGTTTGTTATATTTCATATTAGTTGGTTTAATATATGCTTCTATGGCCACTGTAATATGGTGGTATACCTGTACTTTTTCCACTCGAGATAATCAGGCTTGGTCTATAAATGGAATAGCAGCATGCTCCATTTCATCAGAGTCAGTCCAGTGAATATCCCTATAGCTTGCATGTGCGTAAAACATGCACTGTCTCCACAGTCCCTGGTGACATGAAGCCTGATGATATACCGTCTCCAGAAGGTATATCTTGGGTGTTAGGAAAGCAAGGCAGATGGATGATGACCTCATCATCTGAAGCCTTGATGTTTTATATTTTGTTCTTGGCTTTTACTCATTAAACCTGGATTTTTCTCCGAAAGGAACAGAACCTTAATTCAGCAATATCTTGGGATTTTTTTATGTGCCCTATATATTATTATAATATATAAGGCAAACAGTTTCTACTAGGTGTCCGTAGCTTTTTCTACCCTATAAACTCTTTGTGGTGTAATTATTGTTTAGTGGGACGCAACTGAGGAAATTTACAGATCTGCTTCAGGTGATAGTCAATGTCTGATGACTGGCTGCAAATAGCGTAGTGTGAGGGTCCTTACATATTATAGATGATGGAGATGGGTGAGAGGTCATGAAAAAAGCAAGGCGTCACTGCTAGCTCACAGCTGGGAGATGTTGTGTGAGAGCCCTCAAATAGCACATTATTCTTACATAATTCAGACAGATCTCCATTGAAGATGTAAGTGTGGGCAAGTCAACGAAGGGATTTTGATATGGAAGCAGAGAGCCTTGTGCCTTGTGCAGATAAGATGGGTCCTCCCAGGAAGGACAGCCAGTGTGACCGAGGCAAATTAAGGCTTGCCGTTATAGATACATCAGAAACCTGTATTAATTTAGGTAGGCCTTCATCTCTGCGAGGAAAGAAATGTTTTTTTTTTCATAGACATATGAAGCTGTTGGATATTAGATGTGATTTATTAAAACTTGAGCAGACTGCTTTAGGTGAATTGAGCTACTTACTGCACATCTATATTACACCCCTTCTCTGCTGGAAGATTTGCTATAGTAGAAATGCCCACTCAATGTGTGTTTCTAGCTTATCCAAGCAGTACTTTTCATTATGGAAAAGCACACAAGAAGTTTCTATCTATAGACTGCACCAGTGTTTGTGGCTTGCCTGCACTCACTTCTTTGGCCCTTTCAGGAGGTAAGATGAAAAAATTGATCAAAAATCTCTGAAGTGTTGTGTCCATCATTCAGCGAAGCTAATTATAGACTTCATACCCAAAGAGCCAGAAGTAACACATAGGCATCAGTTAGGGTAGATGAGAGCAGGAGAGAGGTTACTGTACAGACCTGCTTGGCAGTGCGTGGGTGAGAGAATGATTGAAAAAGATGGTCCTGCAAGGGGATTTAATGGGCTTGGAACTGGAGCAAAGCTTTCATCAAATATCACACACAGAAATGTAAAGAATAATAGAAAATCAAATATAAACTATTTACAGTAATTAGGAATAATAAAAACAAAACATTGGGAATGTGGGTCTGAAAAACTATTTTTTTTTTTACATAATATATTACAATAATATTTATTAACACAAAATAAGGCCCCAGAGCCTTGGGAGGCCAGGTCCTAAAAGCCTTAAGGGGCTGATGGCGGCGGTGGTGCTGGGGGCCTCCTGGCCATTAGCAAAAGCAGCCATGGAGCCCACTTGAGCCTGGGCTGGTCACTCCACCACCTCCCCCAGCCCCCTGAGATCAGCTCTGACCCAGCTCGGCTCCTCTCCCATCCTCTGCCTAGCCAGGCCAATAGCTTCCCGAGACCTTGCCTTCTGGCCTGGAGCAGGCGCTGTGCTGATTCTGTTGGCGGGCGTAGAGGCGGCTCGTTGTCTCCCTCGCCCAACAACGACCGGGCAGCATCAGGATCAGCATCCCGAGGTCCCGGGGCGGAAAGGGGAGGAGGCCCTACAGGGAAGGGAAGAGGGAAGGCTGTGGCTAAAGGCCTGAGGCCTCCGGTGGGGGGGAGGGAGAGCGGCTGCTGTGTCCTCCACAGGTCCCACTGCTGCAGCGGGAGTGGTGGTGGTAACGGCTGCTGCTGCTGCCCCGTGGCGCGTAACTGGTGCTTTGAAAATGTGCCCCCGGGGTTCTGGAAATCTAATTATGAGTGTTCTTCAACCTGCACTGGAAGCAGGTGTTCTATGGAGGGTGGCAGGAAGTAAAGAGTTTGGGCAGGGAAACAACTTATTTATTTGTTTATGGTCACTTTGAATCGCTTTGTTCTGTGAATAACTCAAGGTTGCTTACAAACGTATATAGATTTGATTGTGCATTTAGTCTCTTATAGGATCTTTATCCTGTTGGATTCTATGCCATCCCTGATGTAAAGAACAACCCCCCCCCCCCCCCCCACCAAGATGCTCCTCTCTGTCATTGCGATATAATTTGTACCCTGCTATAGCACTGTCCCATTGGTTATCCTCTTTCCACCATGTCTCTGAGATGCCAATTAAGTCTATGTCATCATTCACTGCTATACATTCTAATTCTCCCATCTTACTTCTTAGACTTCTGGCATTAGCATACAAACATTTCAAAGTGTGTTTTTTGTTTGTATTTTCATTCTGCTTTTCAGTTGTCAGAGATAAATTGGAATCTTTTAGCCCAGGTGAGTTTTTAATTATAGGCACCTGAACTATGTATTTATTTAAAATTGTTTATATACTGCCTTTTCAATTAAAAATTGAACCTCTCTGTCGGGATGTCCTAATTCTAATGCATCATTAGTATCCTTTAAAGATACCTCTCTCCGAACCATGCGCTGCCGAGCGACTGTCTGCTTTCCCCTTTGTTCTAGTTTAAAAGCTGCTCTATCTCCTTTTTAAAGGTTAGCGCTAGCAGTCTGGTTCCACCCTGGTTAAGGTGGAGCCCATCCCTTCGGAAGAGACTCCCCCTTCCCCAAAAGGTTCCCCAGTTCCTAACAAAACTGAATCCCTCTTCCTTGCACCATTGTCTCATCCACGCATTGAGACTCCGGAGCTCTGCCTGCCTCTGGTGACCTGCGCGTGGAACAGGGAGCATTTCAGAGAATGCTACCCTGAAGGTTCTAGATTTCAGCTTTCTACCTAAGAGCCTAAATTTGGCTTCCAGAACCTCCCTCCCACATTTTCCTATGTTGTTGGTGCCTACATGTACCATGACAGCCGGCTCCTCCCCAGCACTGTCTAAAATCCTATCTAGGTGACGCGTGAGGTCCGCCACCTTCGCACCAGGTAGGCATGTTACCAGGCGGTCCTCACGCCCACCAGCCACCCAGCTATCTACATTCCTAATAATCAAATCACCAACTATGACAGCCGACCTAACCCTTCCTCCTGGGCAGTAGGGCTTGGAGACACATCCTCGGTGCGAAAGGACAATGCATCACCTGGAGAGCAGATCCTTGCTACAGGATCCTTTCCTGCTGCACCTGGTTGATGCTCTCCGATCATGAGACCTTTCTCCTCCAAGGCAGCACCAGGGCTGCCAGTCTGAAGTTGGGACTGGACTACTATGTCCCTGAAGGTCTCATCTATATACCTCTCTGTCTCCCTCAGCTCCTCCAGGTCTGCCACTCTAGCCTCCAGAGATCGGACTCGTTCTCTGAGAGACAGGAGCTCATTGCATCAGATGCACATGTACAACTTCTCACCGGTGGCTAAAAAATCATACATGTGACACTTGATGCAGAAGACTGGGAGGCCTCTCTCTTGCTGCTGGACTATTGCCTTCATCTTAAATTTGTTCAGTTCCTAGTTAAGTTTTAGGTTGCTATGGGCGTAGGACTGCATACAATTAAGGGTAGATTTTCAGAGGCCTATGCGCGCGCCGGTTGAATTTTCAAAGAGGCCCAGCAATGCGCGTAAACCCTAGTACGCCCATAACTGCTGGGCCTCTTCAACAGGGCGGGCTGGGGGCGGGGTCTTGCAGGGAGGGGCGGGGCGGGCCAGGACAGTGCCATTGATTGCCGTCCCAAAGACTCTTGCGCTGCAACTTACTTCAGCCTCGGGACCTGAAGTAAGTTATAAAACAAAAAGAAATTTTAAAAGACAGGTAGGATTTAGGAGGTGGGGAGGAGAGCAGAGGGAAGAGGGAGGGAGTTTAGGTGGGGGGGGGGTAGGGAAGGCCCGAATGCGTCGCCGCGCAGAAATTGTGAAAGCCCCTTGCCTTGCGCATGCCACCTGCACATACGTGTGTGGATTATAAAATGTGGTGCGCATGTACGTTTGAAAATCTACCCCTTAGGGTCCTTTAAATGTATTTGTGTATTCACTATATATCGGGTAGTGACCTAGAAGGAAATGATGAAACTCTTGATAAGGTGTGGGGAATTTCTGAATTGAAGTTAAAAGGCTGATTAATTTTTTTATTGGGGTTTTTTTCAGTATGAAAGTATCTCCTGCCTATAAATTAAAGTATGAGCTAAGGGTGGGTGGGAGGGTTGAGAAAGAAAAGCACAAAAAGTTATGTTTTTTGCCTGCCTTTCTGATTACCTATTTAATACAAAGCACACACAAACTCCTGGTTTTTGCCTGCCCTCTGACTCGCTATTCAATACAGACACACAAGCACGCTAAATCATACACCCCAATAGCTTTACTTCTCCCCAATACTTTTAAGCTTTAAAAATTTCCCCCAGCAGTACTTACTGATTCTTTCCAGCTACCAGCGAGGTGATCCTCTCCTCTCAGTGCTCCCACTATAATGGGGTGGGTAATCTTGTGAAAAGGCTATTTCTGTAGGTAAAGCATCGTTTTACCTGTGAAAATGTCTTTGAAAACTACCTTCAAATTGGCAGAGACTTGAGGAAATCTGCATGGGGTGCTGCCCACTGTAAAATAGTGATGTATCCCAGGAAATCGCATCAGCAGCTCAAGCGAGTATCCTGTGTTAGCACTGTAATCCCCTCGTCTCTCCCCCCCCCCCCCCCCGACACACGCTCACACGCGCACACACACACTCACACACACACATACACGCGCGCACACACATACACACCATCCTGCTAGCTGTAGCTGTTGTTAAACTGACCTGCCCCTTGGCTGATGGGAGGCATGGGTTTGGGGTTTTGGTCTGTCCTAGAAGACCTACCAGGAGTTGACTGGGGAAACTAACCTGCAGCTTGGAGGGAGGCTTCACAGCTTCTTTGCATCTGTTACCACTGCCCCGTCCCCCCCCCGCAGGCAGGAATTATTTCCTAGTTACGATAAAGTAACGCAGGAGGCAGGGTGCTGAAGCGGTAGCAGGCCACTTGCCCTGGGCAGCGTCAAGGGACCTCAAAGAATATTCCGTAGCCCCTCAGTATCTGCCATTCCCATCTCAGGTCAATGCGGGGTCCGAGACCAGGGAGGAAGCCATACCGAACAGCAATTTCAGGAGAGCTGGGCGAATGATCTGAAAGCTCATCTATCCAGCCTGGGCAGAAGCATGGGCGCCTGATGCATCTCCTCATTGTAGGATTACACGAGATCTGGGAGATACCCAGAGCACCGTTCCTGTTCAATAAGCCTATTCAAGAAGCTTTGTAAAGGCTGCTTTTGTAATCATTGTTTGATCTCAGCAAGGTGGTTGCAGAGATTAAACAATTTATTCAATAAAGGTTTTTTTTTTTTTTTCCCTATAAGCACATAATGAGAAAAAGTTCTTTTTGAACAAGGCCTTAATAGGGACGATCCAGTGTCAAGATATTTTAAGTAGTTGCATACTTGTGGACTGACTGCAAGCCGGCTTCTGGGTGAATACTGCTGAAAAGAGCTGCCTCGCCAATATCACGATTTCTACCTGTTAATAGCCTGCCTTCTTCGACACCTTACACTTGAAGAAAGAACTATTTTACCAAGATCTGGAGGTGTATTTTGAAGTGATAGCATCTTAATGAATCAGACTTTATGCTTTGAAACAGCAATAGGCCACCTGCATACCCGCAAGCAAGAATAGGAAAGAAAGAAAGGAAGTGGATCCTCAGAAGATGGATTTTTTTTTTTCAATTAACTCCCATCATTCTCGGTCACAATTTCAACTATTTTCACTGAAATAAAATGGACAGTGGCTGCTTAGCAATGAAATCAAGATAATAATAATGTGTTGCTGATGTGCTCTACTTTGGACTATATCCAGACAAGGCAAATTAGAAGTCTAAAAATAAATAAATTACAATCCAGAAAGAAAGAAAGGAAAAAAAAGTCCTGAGGTGGTCAGTTGCACTGTCATACCCTCCAACATCCAAGACCTTCAGCTCACTGTAGCCTCCATGGGGGCAGTAACGGCCTGATTTTCAATCCCCCTCGCGCATAAAATCCGGGGGTTACGCGCGCGGCCGGGCCTTGCGTGCGCCACACGTATTTTAGAAGAGGCCCGGCTGCACGCATAACCCTCGTTATGCGCACAAGAGCTGGACCTCATGAAAGGGGCGGTACGGGGGGGGCAGAGCGAAGCGAGGCTGGAGGTGGCCGGTACAGCGGCCATTTGCCGCTGTGCTGGGGAATTGTGCGCCGGCGCGCACAACTTGCTGCAGCTCTGGAAGAGGAGCAAATGGTAAATTAAATATTTGGGGGTTAGCTAGGATAGGGATAGGGATTAAGGAGGACAGGGGAAGAGGGAGGGAGGATAGGAAGGGGGGTAGAGAAGTTCCCGCCCAGTCCACTCCTTAATTGGGAGCAAGGCCGATCGTGTCACCGCGTGTACATGGAAAATTTACCCTTCCTGCATGCGCGATTCGCGGGCTGCACACCCTTCATATTTTATAACACACGTGCGCTTATGCGTGTGTCTTATAAAATAGCCGCATCCATGTGGGTGCACCTGGTAGTGCACGCACATGGACACGCATGTATGTTAGAAAACCTACCCCTTAGTGAGCAAAGAGATGAGGCACCTCCAAAATTGGATGACAGAGAAATGTTAGTAACTGGTGCATTTTAGAAACGTATCTCAAGGAAGCTGACTGTAGAGATGGGTCTGAACTGGTTCTGAAGATCATATACCAGTGCTGATCTCAAGGCTTGTAAGCCTAAACTGCCCAGATCTAGGATTCTGAGCTTGGATTTATTTCCCTAAACAAGATGGTTCCAACGATCCCATGAAGAGCAGAGAGGTCCAAGAGAAGAGGAGAACACAGGGAACCAGAGGCCCAGTTTGGTGCAGAGCACCCCATCTAAGCAGCAGTGCCTCCACCTCCAGGAGCCAGAGGGCAATTGTTTCTCCACTGCCTGGCACCATCCATGGGGCTAAGGCAGACGTTGGGTAAGAATGGTGTGGATGGGGGCAGAGAGAAGGCAGAGCTGCGCCTTCATTTTAAACCAATGGGAATTTCATCATGGCCAAGTCAATTTTCAGTTTGTTAGGAATGGAACACACCAAACATTTTTGGATCTTTTTGGTTTGTTTAAAAAAATCAATAAACACATAAAACAGGGCATCCCCAGACTTGTCCATCCTCCAATCCCATGCCAGAGCTGAAACAGAGCCTCCCCAGCCCGCACTCACCCCTTCCACGTAGAAAGCGAGAGGCATGATCTCCGCTCCATTGTCACCTAGTCGGTCGTGCAATGCTGCCGGCCAGCCCCGAAGCCCGTGAAACGGCGCTGGGCTCAAAGCCCGCCAGTGCTATTGTACAGCAGGAGGCAGCAGAGTAGGGGGGGACTGGTGGTCGCTCCTGCCCTTTCTACATCAAAGATCCCACAGAAAGGGTAAGTGGGGGCCAGCGGTGCCCAGGTTCAGTTGCTATACCAGTGGTGGTGGAGGGAGGGGCAGAGGACCTGGGGAGGTCCTATTTCAGGTTCTTTTGTTGTTTTTTTGGGGGGGAGGGTGTTATTTAATGTCTTTTGTTTTTTATTTTTCGGTTTGGCAAGCAGACTGATCCAAATAAACAAAGGGACGGTCACTTTAAAACATGCGAGCGCAAATCTACTCTGGTATTTTATAACCTGTGCGAATACAACAAATGAGGTTATAAAATATATTCAGAAATGTACTTGTGAAAATGCGTAAGCCTGTAATACAAGTGAATACATTACTGCACTTATCTGGCTAGCTACTACTTAGCCGAATAAGACTTAAAATACTATTTATCTGGCTAACAGCTCAATACTGTACAGTGCGGCTGCGGTTACCCTGCTCCTAACCTGCTTTCTACTCACTTTCCGGCCGCGTTAGCCTTTCCTGCGATACACAATCCCCTATAACCGATTCTTACCGCCTCTTTAAATCCCCGGGTAACCCCTTCCGCATGCGGCATGTATATTAAATGTAAACGATCGAATTAGCTATTCCCTCCCATACAGTGGGAGCCGGCGAGCGCGCGTTCATCCAGGTGGCGGCGGGCGCGCGTTCATCCAGGCGGCGGCGGCGGCGGGAGCCGACAGGCGCATGTTCATCCAGGCGGCGGTGGGAGCCGGTAGGCGGGCATGCGTTCATCCAGGTGGAGGGAGCCGGCGGCGAAAGCGGCCTCCAGCAGCCCCCGCCGGCCGTGAATGAATGCACGCCTGTGTACGCCCGTGCAATTTCGGCGCTCAAGGCAGGGCATTAGAGAACGCCGACGTCACATGCCGTGACGTCAAACGTCGTGACGTCACGCCTTGAGCGCCGAAATTGCACGGGCATACACAGGCGTGCATTCATTCACTGCCGGCAGGGGCTGCTGGAGGCCGCTTTCGCCGCCGGCTCCCTCCGCCTGGATGAACGCACGCCCGCCCGCTGGCTCCCGCCGCCGCCGCTTGGATAAACACACGCCCGCCCGCCGGCTCCCGCCGCCGCCACCTGGATGAACGCGCGCCCACCCGCCGGCTCCCGCCTTGATGACAGCACGCGCGCCCGCCAGCTCCCGCCTCGATGAACTCGCTCCCGCCTCGAATGCGCGCCCCCCCGGCTCCCGCCAGTAAGTTTACTTTTTTTACACTTTATTCCCTTTTGTTTTAATTTTCGCCCTGCGCCTTGCTTCGGGATGGGGGGAACCATCCACTTTCAGTTGAAATGACATTTGAAATGACAGGTACCAGCGCACCCAGGATACTGTATAGGCGCTGTATTAAGCGCCTATACAGTAAAATGGGTTGCGCGGGCCTAACGCTTCGCCTAACGCTTCGCAGACGCGGCTTGCATTTGCAAGCAATTTAAATAGAGTATCAAGCGGTATGTGAGCAGGACTGTGCATGCGGCGAACGAGGGTGCGCCTGGCACTGCTGCACTCTTTCTAACGCGGCCTTACTGTATCGACCTGTTAGTCAGATAGTCAAACAGATCCAAAAAGCGCTACGTAACCGGTTATCTCATTTACCTGGATAAGCAGTGCTTTTTAGACTTATCTGGCTATCTGACTTAGTCGGATGAGTAGCATTTTAACACTTATCCGGCAAAGTAGTGGCTTTGTCGCAACTTATCTAGATAAACCAAAACTTATCCGGATAACTCAGAACTTGACCAGATAAGTGCCAATGTCAAGATTTAGCATCTTAAGTATTGTGTGCAATTCTGGTCACCAAATCTCAAAAAATACATTGCAGAAATAGAAAAGTTACAGAGAAGGACGACGAAAATGTAAAGGGGATGTAAAAGCATCATTATGAAGAAAGGTTAAACAGATTAGGGCTCTTTAATTTGAAGAAGAGGTTATTGAGATGGTATATGATAGAAGTTTATAAAATGATGAGTTGGCTGCACCCCCTCCCAGACTTCGCCCAACATGTAAGAGACCTTGGTGTAATCCAGACTTCGCCCAACATGTAAGAGACCTTGGTGTAATCCTTGACACCCAATTCAACCTGCAAAAATTCATCACCACCACCCTTAAGGAATGCTATTTCAAGCTACACACACTCAAAAATCTAAAACCGCTCTTACATCCCAACGACTTCAGAACTGTGCTTCAGGCACTCATACTATCCAAAATAGACTATGCAAACGCTATCCTACTAGGCCTTCCCAAAAATGCTACAACCCCCTTGCAGCTCCTTCAAAATGCAGCTGCGCGCATACTAACAGGCACACGCAGAAATGATCACATCACACCCATCCTTAAACAACTACACTGGCTCCCCATATCCTCAAGAATCATCTTTAAGACTCTAACTCTCATACACAAAGCCATCCACAACCCAAATATGCATTGGTTCTCTGACACACTACACCTTCGTACGACATCAAGACCAACCAGATCACCCTACCTCGCAACAATACCCACTCCCACACCCAAATTATCCCACCTCGCCTCCACCAAACAACGCTCCATCTCCTTAGCTGGTCCAAAGCTATGGAACTCAATGCCCACCAGTCTACGCCTTGAGATCTGTCCAAAGAAATTTAGACAGAAACGTAAAACTTGGCTGTTCACGCACGCATACTCTTAATCTAACAGCCCAGTTCACTTCCCCCCCCCCCTTCACCCCCTCTCCATTCCACCCAACATCACACCCAGACTCCTCCCCCCACCCCCTCCCCCCACCAACCCCCTCCCCTCCCATCCTTTCCTTGCTTAGCCCCCTACCCCTCCCTCGCCTTGTATATTGAATGTATATAATAGAATGCACATAGAATGTACTTAACTCCTGCCTCTCTGTAAATAATCCCCCTATTCCCCGCCACCTATCCCAGCTGACTCATATAGTTCCAAGTTACTGCCCTACCCTTTCCCATCCCTTCCCTCCCCCCCAGTTATAATATCAGTTACAATGTAAAGCCCTGTTGGCTGAATTTGCTGTTATCTGGAAACCGATGTGATGTCTCGTGCGAATGTCAGTATAGAAAAATGTTAAATAAATAAATAAATAATAAATAGATACATAGGCAGAAGCTATTTACCCTTTCAGATAGGACTAGGACTAGAGGATACTCCATGAAACTAGTAGCAGTTTCAAAACAAATTGGAGGAAGTATTGTTTTCACTTAGCACACAATCAAGCTGTGGAAATGTTATGCTCAGGCTTGTGAACCCTTGGACCGACGAAAGGATGGTATACCTTAGGAGGTGGATCCGTAGGCTCTCCCGTCGGGTGGCGAGGCAGAACAGAAGATGCGACCGGCTGACCCTCGACACTGGAGACTGAGGTGGCTGTGGAGGCAGATGAGGAGTCGTGACGTCGAGGAGACAAACTGTGTCTTCGCCACTGGAAGCCCGCGGTCCCCCTGGGAGGAGCCCGTAGGGACCCGGGCCGCTGGGACTTAGGTGGGCCCTTGGAGATGATGGTCCAGAAGAAGTCCAAGGTCAAGTGCCAGAGGATCGTCGCTTACCAGTCCGAGGTCACACACCAGGAATCACCGCTTGCCAATCCTAAGTCAGGAACCAGGAATCACTAAGACGAGACAGGAACCAAGAAGCAAGGATCCAAAGCACAAGAAGACTCACCGAAGCAAGCAGACCTGACCAACCACGGAAGCTGCCAAGTCAAGGAATGAGCAGAGAAAGCCTCCTTTTATACTTCCTCTGATCCGGTGCATAGGAAACAGCTGAGGTCAATTAAAGGGACGAGGACTCTTTTTAATCTGGTGAGGAGGCGCGGCCTTGCGCCTAAGATGGCGGTGGCCATCTTGGATTCCGGCCATGGAGGAAGAGCTGCCCGACGCCACGAAGGAGGAGCAGGGACGGCTCCCAGCCCAGTGGCCATCCCGGAGGCCCGCGCCCAGGCACGGGAGCAACTGGCATCGATCTCCAACAGCCCTCCCCGATGTCGCCGCGGCAGGACGCCATCGCGGTCAGGAAGGGGGCCACAAACGTCCGTGGCCGCGGAACACAACAGGAAATTGTTGCCAGAAGATGTAGTCAAGGTATCTAGCATAGTCCATAAACAATTATTAGCCAGAAAGATTTGAGAAAGACTACTGCGTATACTTGGGCGTGAACAACAAGGAATGGATCTGCCAGGTAGGTAATTCCTAGTGACCTGGATTGGCCAGGGTCGGTGACGGGACGCTGGGCTCAATGGACTTTGGTCTTACCCAGCATGGCACGTTCTTATGTTTTCATTTATTCATAGTTGCTGTTCAGCATCTAATTTTTTTTTTTACCTTCCTGGAAAACAAAACCGGTGAAACTAACAATGAAGGATCCTAGAGCCTGATTTACATAAGACATTTCCCCCCCCCCCCCCCCATAGGCATAAAATAGAAGAAACCCCCCTTTATGAATCAGCCCTTCTGTGTGACTATTATAGCAGAAGCATGAGCCAGATGTGTCACTGGTTGACCTCTCCCACCACACCCCACCAGCCTCCTGAAACAAGTCTGGAATAATCGCCTTGTTCTTCCTAAGTGCCGATTCCTTTTCAGTGAGCCTTTTCCTTTAACTAAACGAGCGCCGGCTGTAGAGGGTTTAACTGGAAGCAAGGGAAGGTTAGTACAGGATGACAAGGGAGTATCAAGAAAAATATTCAAAGTGAATAATTTAAGAGTGCATCCATAATTAATGGCATATAGGATGTTTCCCCCAGCACTGTAATCACAGTTCAAAATGTGCTAATTAGAACGGTTTGGTGCAAATCAAACTTAGCAGGTGCTGATCAGGAAATTCTGTCTCCCTAAAGAAATGCCCCTAGGGCGAGATTGCCTAGCATCACTAATTTGTAAACGTGGCATGTTTTAAAGCATTAGCACATGGAAGACCTTATCAAAATGACCTTTATTTACCCAGCCACAATACAATACACCAGTAATTAGGGAGGACTGTGGAAAACATTTCGGTTCAGTTCATTCATTTGGTTTGTTTGGCTCAGTGATTTATTTCATTTGGTTTGGACCCAAAAAAATTATTTGGGTATTTTTGTGTGTTTCTCATTCCTTTTACATTAAAGTCAATGGGGGGGGGGGGGAGCAATGCATTCTATTTTGGCTCTAAAACTAGAGGTTTCTATTTTAAGTTTAGCAACACTTTCAGGCAGACATCAGCAGCAGAGAAAAGAGCACTCCAAGACACCACGACTGTGTCAAAATGGCACAAAACGTGGCATGAATAGCACTAGGCGCTGTGACAAGGCAAAGTAACCCAAATAGAAGCCTGGGCACTTCAAGCCCCCATGAGAGAAGCCTTGGCACGAACACTGCAAGGCTCCAAGGGAGGTCCAGGGGGGAACCAAGAACAGTGGCCTGAAGACCCCCCAAGGTACCACGAAAGGGGCAAAACAGCAGCAAACGTGGCAGAGGCTCCACATGAGGAGCAAAGGTGAACCAACACAAGTGGGACGAATACCTCAAGACACCAAAAAGACCAGCAAAGCAACACCAAGAGTAGCACGAAGACCCCCAGGCAACGATAGAGAGTTAAAGCCGCAAAACAATGGCATGAAAAGCCTATGAAACCATGAAAGTGGCAAAGCAGCATCAAGAGTGGCAAGAATACCCCAAAGGCTCGAAAGGAGGGGCAAACTGCGCCAACAATAGGGGCAAGAATAGCCCAAGGTCAGCAAAAAGCGGCATGAACAGTGGCATGAACCCAAGGCATCATGAGAAAGGAAAAGCAGCACCTTTTGGTGCCTTGGCAGAACCACGCCAAGGCGCCAAAGTGGTACCAACATTGGCATAAACAGCACCCTAAGGGACCATGAGAGATGTGGGGAGAATGTAAAGCAACGGATTGGAATAGCAAGAGCAATAGTCAGTAAGGGCCATAGGGAAATTTTTAAATAACTTTGAAGACGGCAGGAGCAGAGGCAGAAACACCCAAAGGCATCAAGAGAGGCAAAGGAGCAGCAGGAGTTCCGGCGTTACAACCAAAAACCACAGATGGAGAGCAACGCGGCAAGAAGAGAGGCATCAAGGCTCCAATCAGAAACCCCAAAAGAGGAGCAAACGATACCAACAGTGAAATTCACAGCCCAAGGCATTCATCGTGGAGCAAAGCAGCATCAACAGTGCCATGAAGACCCCCAAGGCAACAAAAGAGGGGCATTTGGCACCCAGCACAATATCATTAGCACCCCAAGCACCCAAAGAGGTACACACGTATCTCCCATTACCGTGCACAAATCATAAAAAGCAAAAAAGGGGTGGGGCATGGGCGGGGTCTGGGCAGGGCGAGTCTGTAAAATGAAGTCAGTGCGTAAGTATTTACGTGCACAAAGGTGCGCTGGGGTCCCCTACTGCGTAACTTTACTACTGCTATGTAAGTCGTGTAACAAAAAATATTAGGCTAAGCAGGGTTTTAAGGGTCGGGGCTAATGGGGTAAAAGGGAGGTAAGTTAGCTTCTGGGATTAGGAAGTCCTCTCCCTTACTGGGGTGATCTGGGAAGAAGGGCTATTGCGTCGGTGCATATGGCTACTAAAATTCCTCCTACTTAACACTTGAGATGGCATTTGTGCATCGATATAAAATCACGCGTACATCTACACATGTATAGCCGATTTTATACCACATGCGCGTATGAACACATATATGCACGTATGTTCTAAAATCGCCACCTCCATGTACATGCACCAGCAAATGCGTGCACGGGCGCGGCTCTTAAGATTCACATCATAGAGCAGACATCAGCATGCCCAGGAATTGAGAGAGGGGTTCGGCAAGACGCAGCGTGATCAGAACCCCAAGGAACGAAATGCAGGCTCATGAAGCAAGGCAATGGAAGTAAAATCTACAAAGCACAGAGTGCTGAGCAGGGCGGCCAGCCCAGGGGTAAAAGCATGCCAGGAGGACACAGAAGAAGTGACGAAGAGAGCTCACTAGGGAGGGACGTGTTTCCATGTGAAATGACATAGACCACTGATTCCCAAACCCATCCTGGAGCAACCTCCAGCCAGTCAGGTTTTTAGGATATCCGCAATGAATATATATATCTATATGAGATAAATCTGCATGCAAATCTCTCTCATGCATATTCATTGTGGATATCCTGAAAAATCTGACTGGCTTGGAATCCCCCAGGACAGGTTTGGGAACCACTGACATAGACAATGCCGACGACATAATCTATATCGGGGGAAAGGCTGTTCATTTTTGGGGGGTTTGGAGGGGGGGGAGGGGGGATTATGTGATAGAAAAAGAAGAAAAGGCTTTGTTCCATATTACTGGGTTTAAAAAAGGTTTGGATAAGTTCCTAGAGGAAAGATCCATAAATTGCTATTACGGTAATTAATATGCAATAGCAGCGTGTGATCCATCTAATGTTTGGGTACTTGCCAGGTGCTTATGGCCTGGATTGGCCACTGTTGGGGACAGGATGTTGGGCTTGATGGACCCTTGGTCTGACCCAGATGGCATGTTCTTATGTACTTTCCTGTTTTTACCCTAAAGAAACAAAAAACTTAAAAGCAGCAATACTCCATGACCAGAAAGTAATGCTCGCAGCACAGCTGCAGCAGCACTTTGGCTTAGCATTATGAGTAACTGAATGCTGCCAGAGGCTAATAAAAGGCATCCATGTACTGAGGTGAATGGGGCCTGCGAGCACATGTGTGGGCAGAGTGCAGGGCATCAATGGATTGTCCTGCATGTCATCTCCACAAGTGTGCTCAGAATATCTTTTGCCAGCTGGGATGAATATTTTCTCCTTTTTCTTTTCATCAAACATCTGCTTTGAAGTCAGTTGCTCTTTGAACTTTCCCAACACTGGCCTCCAGAGCTCAAGGAGAATTTGGGTGAATCAAGCCCACACATTTTTACAACTGTTCACACTCAGTATTGAGATATTCTGAGCAGTAGAAGCCATTTTTGGTCCTGGAAAAAAAAAGGAATGCTGAGGTTTTGAACTGGACTAATACAAGACTCAATCAAAGATGGCGTTGGATACAAGGTTTTTTTTGACCACATGATGTGCACCATAGACTGTAGACGTACAATTTTTAGGTGGCTCCTGAGTGCCTGAGATCGCTGGAAATCTCAGTCTAATTTTCAGTTGTGCCTGGAAATTTGCCTAAACCTAGGATCCTAACCTTGGAGATGATTTCCATCATGCTAGCGTTTTTTATATTCAACAATAATACAAGGAGAGAACTCTAAGAGTAAACAATTTTCTGGTATCTATAATGTGCCAAATATTGTCTAAGATGGAATCTGCCCTGTTGCAATCATGTACTCAGACCAATTCTTTTTACTGTATGCTTTCATCTAGGCCAATAAAATGAACTTCTCATCAACAACTCGCCATTTATTTCTCACCCATATAATAGTCATTAAAAATGTACTTAACTTAAATGTATTTATATCCAGAAAAATATGGATGAGATGCTTAAAGTGAGGCAAAGATGAAGTTGCTATTTTTTCTCTCCTCTTAAAAGTTCCTCCTTGTATTAATTTTGGATTTGATTTATGGTGTGGACTTTGTACCTCTTTTGTTTTTGGTTTTGATTTCCTTGTTTTTGAAGTTATGCTTTAGCAAAGCTTTTTTTTTTTTTATATTCCATAGTCTTCACTTTGAACAGGCAACTTAGGATTGCAAGTACCTGTTCATTGCTCAATGTAATGCCTAACAGGTAAAGATGGGGGATGGGGTGGAGGAAAGGGGTGAGAAAGAGAGATCAAGAATGCATGGGATTGGGATGTGTGAATGGGACAGAGTGCACCACAAACTCGCCACCCAGCCATTCGCTTCCCCTAACTCCCCCAGGTGGGGCAGATGCTGAGGAAGAGAGATGGAGAGAGAGAGAGAGAGAGAGAGAGCAAGTGGTAGGGCTCCTGGGGAGCTGGTGGGTTTGCCAACTTTCTAGGGATATTTTTGCGGACAACCTACCTGCCATACCTCTGGGTGAACCCTGCTCCCTGTTTCCCTGCTTCCGCAGCATTTCATATCATGGAAAGGGCAAAATTCCAAGGAGGGACTCTTTTCCCCCACCCTGTTTATCAGAACTGCAAGGGGGACCACTAATCCTTGGCCCTCCCATCGATTTGAATTGTTGGATGAGGCCTTCAATTGAAAAGTACGGGGATCTCTATCAATATTCCATCACGGATATCCGTACGTGCCACTGAGAAATAATTGGGAAGCTGGTAGGCAGTAGAAATGTGCATTCGTTTTTAACGAAATTGTCTAATTCGTCATGGTTCAGGGGCACTGAAAAATGAGTGGAATTTTTCCAAAATTTTGGAAAAAAATCGTAGTTTGTGTTAGTGCGCGCTAACACGAAAATCGGGACCTACGGAAAAAAAACCCAAAAACGAACAGCAGGAAAAATGAAATTTCCCAACAAGGGCCCAAAAACGAAACCCGAACCAATAAAACCAAACGAAGCGTATATCTAATAGGCAGGTGCAGAGGCAAAATTCTCATTTCGGTTTGTTTATTCATCTTATAGTTCACCTCCATTTGTTTCAAACATAACAAACACTTTTGTTTCCTTGTTTCATTTCTTTCCCATTAAAGTCAATGGGGGAAGTATTGCCGCTTTGAAACTAGAGTTTTCCAGAGGAGGAATAGCCTAGTGGTTAGAGCAGTGGACTATGAACCAGGAGACCTTGTGACCTTGGCCAAGTCGCTTTACCCTCCATTGCCTCAGGTACAAAAACTTAGATTGTAAGCCCTCTGGGGATAGGGAAATACCTGCAGTACCTGAATGTAAACCGGTGTGATATCTCAGATCAAATGTAGGTATATAAAAATAAATATATTTATATAAATACACATACATGAAAGGTATTCACCAGGCAGCCACACGGCCAACCAGTGACTCAAAGTCCCCATTTGATTGTCTTCAGGTTGCTGAAAGCAGTGCGCTCATGCACACTGGCACAAAAAGGCACAGAGAGAAACAGATATCCAGACAGACAGACAAGACACAGGGACCCCACACACAGACAGACACAAGTTATCCCATACCCAGAACACACATAAAGAGACAGAAACCCAACACCCAGACAGGCACAGAGACAGAAAAACAGACAGCCCCACCCCCAGACAGATGAAAGACACACCACAGACAGAGAGAGAGAGGCAGAGACAAACCACACCCAGACACAGGGATAGACACAAGCAGACAGATCTCATCACACACGGAAACATAGACCACAGCACACCAGACAAACATAGAGGCACACCAACACCTAGACACACAGTGGTAAGGGCTGGAAAAGTGTTTTAACAAATTAAGGAGCAAACAACATTTTTTAGGAACTGAGAAAAATTCCATCTCCATTCTGCTCACCTTTTTGATGCTCTTTTTTTTTTTTTTTACAGTTTTCACTCATTTTCCTATTTTTCTCTCTCTATTTTTGTATTTTTCTTAATTTGTT
The DNA here is from genome assembly GCF_901001135.1 of Rhinatrema bivittatum. Lineage (NCBI taxonomy): Eukaryota > Metazoa > Chordata > Amphibia > Gymnophiona > Rhinatrematidae > Rhinatrema > Rhinatrema bivittatum. Next base: position 19,798,653 of record NC_042617.1, on the reverse strand, counting down.
CATCTTTTTAATTTTCTCATGTTTTGATTTTCTTATTTCATTTTTTTCTTATGCTTTTTTCCTTTCTTCTCTCATCCCCACCTCCACTTCCTCATTCTCTCTGGCTTCTTTGCCGATTCTCGAGATCTTCCAACTTTAGAGACATCTCCTCTAAAGTTGCATGGATGCTATTCGTCCATGCAAGTCGCCAATGCCGAGAACTTTGTCCCTTGCTCCTCCACCAGGGCCTCAGCGTCCTCCACTCTCTTGCCCAGATCCCTCAGATCCGACCGAAGATCAGCAATAGATGCACAAAAGTCCTCCCTTAAAATCCAAATATTTTGTTTTAAATCTTGGAACCAATTATTAAAGTCTTGCTTTGTCAGTGTGTCGAGGCACTCTGCATTGTCCGGGCTCACTTGCTCTTTTGCTGTGGCTGTGCCCTCGGCCTCCGCAGCATCAACCATGCCAGACAAGGCCTCAAATCTCGATCCGCCTGCATCAAACGAAAAGTGGGTTAGATCAACCTGCTTTTTCTTGCTTCGCATGTTGCCCCGTGATTAATATCTGATTCTGGTGCTGCCCGTCCGAATCCTTCACTCTTGAGGGGAAAAATATTGAGTTTGCCGGGGAAGGGGAGCGGAGAAGGACAGATCAAATCTGACACCATGATGAGGGCTTATGATGCCCCTGCCATTGAGAAGACAAGGGGCATGCTAGTTGATGGGCTGGAAAGGTAGCACTCAGCCACCTTGGCTAGGTTCAGCTAGACTGGCCAACTTATATACCCAATATGCCAGTGCATCTATATCCATGTCCTCGATGGGCTCTGTGAGATAGCATTTCACAGATATTTCTGCTGTGGTCTCCTTTGGGCTGAGGATCTCTCTTGCCAGCTGCTTTAGATATGGCCTTTGTCAGGAGAGATGATAGGCAACATGGCTTTGGCATATTGAGGTGGGAGAGGAAGTTGTAGCTGACAGGTGCTGCTCATGCTTTCACTACTCTCTGGAGTGGCCACTCTTTCCTCTGCCACATCTCCACAGTGCCTCTCTGTCTTTGGCACTCCTGTTCATATGTGCTAGATATCAGCATCTCCTTCATGGATGTGAGTTGTTTCTACTGTAGTGTGAAACTCCCTTGCATCAGAGAATCACAAAGTATGGCAAACATGAATGCATTGTTTTCTGTCAGAGGTTTCAGCCTCACTTGCACCTGATGCTGCAAGGAGTCCACAGACTGCAACACTTCTGCTTGCATTTCCTACTGTTCATGAGTGCTACTTCTTCAGGTGATCTGCATACCAGCATTTTTCAAATGCTCCACTTGCTTCCCTCCACTGATGTCCTTATTGTAGTGAATACACTGAGCAAAATGTGGGTCTTTCCTCACTTGGTGCTGAGGCTGGCACTTGAGTTGAGGTTGAAGGTGAACCCCGAGGAAAAATGCTAGGGGCAGCACTCACAACCTGCACTGCCTGTTCTTCCTGGGGATTGTTGTCAATACTGTCAGTATCATCGATCTCCCCCAACTGCACTGATGGCTAAGATGGTACTGACTATTCTACCCAGATTTTCTTCTACTACTAGCTCTTCAAGTTCTGATTCAAAAAATCTTAGAAATGATTCTTCCTTAGAATCAGTTGTTGAAAATATTGCCTTCAATGCCTCAGAAGCAGTTTATGGCTCTTGGGGTCCGAGCTGGCCACTTCTGCCTTAGTATGTTAGCCTCCAAGGATGTATAAAACCACATTTATTTTTTGAACAAAATTTTAATTAAAAAATAATCATTTTTTAAATTGTTCATGAAAAACCTTCACCATTTGATTTAAGGTACAACTTTTGGCATGAGAAGTCAATATTGGGTAAGATTTCTTTGTGGAAAACTGGAGCATTCTTGCAAAAAGTAAACAGGGTGGCTAACTATAGTCCTCAAGAGCTGCAAACAGGCCTGGTTTTAAGGATAGCTATAATAAATATGCATGAGATAGATTTGCATGCACTATCTCATGCATATTCATTATGGATAGCCTAAAAACCAGGCATGTTTGTGGCTCTTGAAGACTGGAGTTGGCCACTTTTAAAGTAAACAATCCATAATGAATGGCAAATTCTCTTGAATTTTTGTGAGCTGCCATCAACATGCCTTTGTGAGCTTTTTACTGAAATTGAAAAATTAGTTCCATTTAATATTACAAACTACAGTTTTCTTACAATTCACAAACGTTCCTCATCTTGGAAATGAGAGCTGGCAAGAGTGCCTCTAGTTAAAATCATGTTAATCAGCCCCGTACCTGTAAGGCAGCTTATTTATTTTCACTTAGAAGAAAAGGTTAGTGGTTTTCGGTTAAACTGGTCTTATTCCACCAAAATCTATAACAATTAAAGGAGTCTGTTTGGAAAAACAAACAAAAAAAAAAAAGGCTGAGATGTTCGAAGGAGTAAATGTTTCTGTTCTGTTTAAAAATTCAGAAGGTGCACTGGCTTCTAATATTAGTTTCATTCTTTTACTAAAGAGATTTAATAGCCCACAAGTCAATTCAAAGTGACAGAATCTCCCAATTGACTCTTCATAAACTCTTTTGGAGACCAAAGTCAATATCCATGGGCCATCAGAGATGCAGCTATTGATTACCTGTCTTGGCCAATGAGCATTATACTGAAGGAGATTCAAGAGTACTTCTAGCTATTACAAAACGTGCATCTAATAACATCGGCATATATTGACTATCCCACTGTGAGGCCACAGTATAAATAAAATATGTCTGATTCTTATTGGGGAAACTAATAGAAATTGTGTAGGTCCTAGCACCAAAGAAACTAGCTTAACCTCCCTTAATAGCCTTCGATTTCTGCTGAGAGGTATTAAAAGGCATAAATATGTCAGTTTGGTGAGGTACCTCCTGATGAGTTTTTGCTCTCTTGTCCAGCCATTAATATTCTGAATCAGTAAATTGACAAGTTCCATGAGAGTGAACTGTAGTTAGCTGGTGTTCTGTTTTATAAGCTTGGTTAAGATTGTCAAGTTTTCACTCGCCTGCTGCTGTGGAAGCAGGATGGAGGAGACGGGGAAATCACAGGTAACTTTACAACATCCATCAGGGCTTCTGAAGAGAACACTGAGTTTGGCATGAAAGGGTATCAACAAGGCCTTGTGAGTGAAGAAACGTTCCTTCTGAAGCCACCCCCCCCCCCCCCCTGGACCCATGAAGATCTGGATCTCCAACGTTTTGGCATTCTGGAGACGAGTTACCTGATGCAGTAGGCACCAACTTTGATGCATAACCTCACCCAAAGTCAAGGAGAGCAGGCAGAAGAGAGAGAGCACAGCAGCAAGCTCCTCTGATCTAACCCCAGGGATAAATAGGGTCAGGGGGGAATGACTGAGGAGAACGAAGAGTCTCTGGGGTGGGTCAGAATTCCAAACCTTTGATAAAGGAACTGGACTTCAGAAGGCATAAAGGAATGAAGCTTCTCCTTCCCATCCTATCTGCCTTTTCGTGCCCTCATCAGAGCTGATGAAGCAATGGCCCCTAAAAAATAAAATGTATTTTGTCCTCACTGGGATAGTAAGGGAGAAGCTAACCTGAAGCTTCAAAGCTAGTCCACACTGCTGAAAGGCAGCCAGCAAGCAAATGGCTGGACCCCAGCAGGAGGTAAGAGGTATCAAAAGGAAGAGATAATCCCTAAAGGTTACAGCGTGCCCATACTCTCATACTTGCCATCAGATCAGTTTTCCTGGGGGACAGGGCAGGTAAAGATAAATTGTGACAAAACTCTGAAATACAGACTGCTGAGGCCAGAAGGCTTACCTCAGATAAAGCCCCTCAGTCTTATCCACGTCCTTCTGGTACTGAAGTAACCACCAAACCTGTGCTCCATATTCAGGGGCGATCTGCTGCCTCTTTCCCATTCCAACCTTCCCTGCCCCCTCCCCACACTCTGCAGGAGGTTCACTGGTTCCACAGCCAGCCACCCCCCCTCTCAGAGCTCATCCCAGCCACCTCAGTCAGAAGTCTCTCCAACACTGCACCGGCTCTTTCTTCTGGCTCACCCCGTCCCTTCGCCACTTCTCCATGCTCCACCCCCACCATCATCACCACTCCAGGGCATTCTCACTGATTGCGTGCTGCACGGCCTGCTGCTTTTCTGATTCCCCAGGCTCTGCTCAGCCTACCTACTCCAGTGGAGAGAGGACTAGAAGTGCTCCATGCTGTTCCTCCAGGGCTGTAAAAAGTGAAACACGAAGCCCCGGCCAACACAGGGGAGAGCCACTGACCCAATGCAGCACCGCTCCAGAAAGAATCCTGTTTTCCCACACGGAGCCAGTGCAGCAGGGCTGGTGCAAGGGTATTAAGTGCCCTAGGTGAGCCTTACAGCCTTGTATCCCTCCCCCCCCCACACACACACAATTAAAGATTATTAATTTATTATAATGCATGTTGGGTGTGTGCTGGACTCTCAGAAAGCCATGAGTAAACTGACCTACAGTTACAATATAGTAAATCTCCCATACCAAAACAGCATTAACTGCCAGCACTTAAACAGCGACAACCCTACCTATGAAACAGGCAACACTGCAAATATTACACCAGGCCCTAAAACACCAATACACCTCTTATTATGAAAAAAGAACAAGCCAGGCTATTATAGATTCCTGTAGAGTACATGTTAGCAGAATACCCCATCTCAGTCACACAGGCAGAACACAGAAAGACTCTCACCAAATATAGAATAAAGAGTCCATAAACTGTATAAATGGAAACGTGCAGACAAAAACTGGAGACAACAACAAGCCGGATTCTGTATACAGTGTAACAATGGACAAAAAGAAACATAAAAAAAAAATCAAGAAATATAAATTAGCAATAATACTAAATCCATATTAATAAAAACATTTTCAAAACAGCTGAACAGACTATTTTTATTCTCTGGAGTACAATTAAAAACTTTCTCCGTAAAAATAAAGTGTGTATATATATGTGTATATATATATATATATATATATATATATATATATATAATTTGTTAAATATTTCCAGAATACCAATAAAATATTTTACTTCAGCAACATCAAAATATTTACAACAAATGACACTGGTAAAATTAAGCGTCAGCTGTCAGACCTGCTTCCGCCAATAAGGAGGCGCTAGGGACGCGCTAGTGTCCCTCGCGCGTCCCTAGCTTTTACCATTGCCCAAGATGGCTGCCTCCGGTGCTGAGGGTCTTGGCGTTTCCAAACTAGAGTGGGCGTCCCAGTCTGCCATGCTCACTCCCGTGGCCTCCTAGGGCACGTGTACGCACATCTCTTACGCTCTTATACATGTCATGGCGGGAACCTCAGGGGTGGCCCCACCGCATGACGTCAGTAGCCTCCGCTTCCGCTACCACCTTGAGTTAGCAAGGACTTCGGTTTAGCTACTCTGACCGCTCTAAGCTGCACGCTTAGACGCCGCTTTCACTCCAAGGGCCTCGCTCCTGTAGAAGCTCTAGACACCCGCTGCTCGGGGGTCTCTCGCTTCCAACTACCCTTCGGTGTCCTCACTAAGACAACCGCTCCTCGAGGGTCTCTCGCTTCCAACTACCCTTCGGTGTCCTCGCTAAGACAACCGCTCCTCGGGGGTCTCTCGCTTCCAACTACCCTTCGGTGTCCTCACTAAGACAACCGCTCCTCGAGGGTCTCTCGCTTCCAACTACCCTTCGGTGTCCTTGCTAAGACAACCGCTCCTCGGGGGTCTTTCTCTCTCTCTACATTTCAGGATATCGGACTATCAGGTACTCGCTCCTCAAGGGCCTACCAGCCATTATATCCTGCACCTCGGACCTTCGGTCCCACCCTTCTACCATCAGGAAGACGCCTTCATTCCTGTGAGCACCTCTACGATCCGGCGCTCCAGCTCCGCCCACCAGCCGCAGCGTTACTCCGCACTGTGGGCTCCCGCCTATCATGAACATCTGGGTGAGATTATACTTCTGAGCCTGTTGAACGTACTGGCACTTCATGGATCAGTGCCTTACCTTCCTGCTTTCACCATCTATCTACAGCAGTACAATAAAGCCTGTGTCTGCTATCTGAGTTCAGCCTATCACAGTGGTTCCCCACGGGGCCCCTCCCCGTGGGCGGAGTCATCTTCATTGCGACCAAGGGTCCACAATGCCACAAGCACAACATCAAAAATTAAAACTAATAAGGTTTTTAAGCATTCTTCAGGTCTCAATACCTGGGAACCTTTGATTCCAGTCACCATGAGATTGTTGTGGATTAGTTAGTGGTGGGGAGGACGATACACACAAACTTTCTCCTCCCTCTCAGGCGCTCACTCACAAACACTGATACACAGAAACCCACACATACGCACACATGCACGCTGGCTCTTTTGTGCTCACTTTCATACACACTTGCTCACAGGCTCTCGCACACATAAACACACACACGCTTTCATGCTCCCACACATGCATGCTCTCTGAACTATAACACTTTCTCAAGCTCCCACACATGCATGCCCCCAGACACATGATCTCTGAGATGCCAACACATGCTCTCGCACATACACACTGGCTCCCATGCACTCTGTAATGCTCACACACCTGCATGCTGGTTCACACTCTTGCATACTCACACATATGCATACTGGCTCACACGCACTCTCTCATGTTCACACCTACTCTCACATGCTCACTTACACTCACTTTTCACCCTCTGAATTAAAAAGAAAACGTTTTCAAGGGGGATCCAGGCTGAGTTGCCTATTGATAGTCCTAGAAGTGTCCCATCATGTGGACTGAAAGGCCTCAATGCTGGGAGGGAGGAGAGTTGGGGTAAGGGCTATTTTTTTTAGCATGGATAAGCTTAACGGGGGCCTAGGAGCAGACAACAGAGCAAGACCTTCAGCTGGCGGTGAGGCAGAGGAAGAGACAACGGCAGAGAAGCATGGGGAAGCCGAGGCAGTGCTTCCTGCTGCCACGGTAAAGCAGGGGGAGGGGCACCTGAGGAGAGTAGGGTGCAGGACCCAGACCCAGGCCCATGCAGCCGCGATGTCGGTTAGGAAGGAGAGCGGGAAGCAAATAGTCCCATGCTGCTGCTGCTGCTGCTGCTGCTGCCTCGAAAATGAAAAGCAGACAACAAGCACAGGAGGAGTCTGCAGCTCTCCAAAAAGAGCTACTGCGTGGCTGGTGTTGGTTGCAGCGGCTCCGTGAGCATGGGACTGCTCTCACCACCAGCAAGCCACATGACTGGCAGGATCGGTCCACCAGGGCATGCCTGAAGCCCCGATAGGCCAATCCACCCCAGCCCCCGCCTCTCTCTCCTCCATGCACACATCCCTCTTCCTTCGGCGGCTCTGGCTCTTCGTTGGCTGTTGGGGTTTGCACTCCCCGACAGAACCGCTGAGTCTTCTTTTGCTGGTGGGGCCCGGCGTCCTCACCAGCCAATTTCCTGAGAGGCTGCCAGGTCTTATTTTAATGGCGGGGGCCCAGCCTCCGCGTCAGCTGATGTCCTCCCGAGCGGGGCAACCAGGTCTCCGAGTGCTAGCGTGGCCCAGTCTCCCCGCCGGCGGGTTAGGCTCCGTCTGAGGCTTCTTCAGTATTTCGGCCGTCGGTGAGTTGTGCTCGGCCTGCGGCGCTCGACTCCTCCTGTCCTTCTTCTCCCGGTAGCTCGCGCCTCGTCTTTAACTTCTGCCCCCAGCAGCCTCCAGTTTTTCAGTGACCAGTGCGGCGCGCAACTCCTGTCCTCCTGCTGCCAGTGGATGGGCCCCGCTGGCCGCACACGAGCCCTCGATTCTGCCGCCGGCGAGGCACGGGGCCTCGTCCATATTTCAGCTGCAAGGTGAGGTGGCTGCCAGGCATTTGGGGGGGGGGGGGGCACTTTTTGCTGCTCCAAAATGTTGCCGCATGAAGCAGCCGCCTCACCCTGCCTCATTATAGAACCACCCCCGGCTACTGCTGATTCTCTTAATTTTATTGGCAATTTAGACATCACGGAGTAAATTCTCAAAACTCTCCTCAAACGTAAATGGACTATAAGCTCTCAATGTGGATTTTGAGCTTCCTGTCAGGCCCATACAGTAAAGTCCTTGGGAGAGCCGGCACTCCGAGGCGAGCACCCAGGCACCTTCCCTGGGCGCGCGAATCAGTATTTAAATTAGGGCCCGCGCTAATAAGGAGGCGCTAGGGAAACTAGCGCGTCCCTAGCACCTCCTTATTGGCGGAAGCAGGTCTGACAGCTGATGCTTAATTTTACCAGCGTCATTTGTCGAACCTGCTGACAGCCACGGGTTCGGAACACCGACGTCGGCAAAATTGAGCATCCGTTTTCCAAACCCGCGGGCTGCGAGAAAAATTTTTTTTTTTAAGATTTTTTTATTTTTGGGGCTTCCAACTTAATATTGCTATGATATTAAGTTGGAGGGTGTACAGAAAATGTTAGGACCTGGAGCGTGGACCCTTGTTCTGAGGTAGAGTCTGTGCTGCTGCGAAGGAGGAAAACCGTCGTCGGCCTCTACCGTCAGATGGCGAGGCCTGTTGAAGACGTAGAACGACCTTCACCCTGGAAGCACGTGATCCCCAGGAGGAACCCGTAGGGACACGGCCGCTGGGACTTAGGCGACTCCTTGAAGACTGGAGATGGTCTGGATGCAGGCGCCTCCTGCAGGTCATAGGTAGTCTCTATAGAGAAGTTGAAGAAAATCCAAAAGCCAGTCCAGGGGTAGGTGTCCAGAGAGCGGTCCAAAGCCAAACCAGAGGTCGGAGTCCAAAGCGCGGTCCAAAGCCAGTCCAGGGGTCGGAGTCTAGAAGAATCAATCCAGCAAGGAGGGCAAAGCAGAAGCGGGACGAAGAACCAGGATACCAGGAACACAGGAACCAAGCGAAGACCTCAATACCAAGGCAAGGACCTGAATGTCAAACCCTTGCCTTAAGTACAGGAAACCGGGGGAGGAGCTTCAGGGGGAGCCATGACACTTCCCTGTCATGGCTCCTTTAAGAATTCTCTTCAGCCGCGTGCGCGGCCCTAAGGGGCAGAGGAGGAGGACCAGATCACCGCGGAGCCACGCTTGCCGACAAGCGATGGCAGCGGCCAAGAGGGAGAGAAGAAGAAGTCTGCCTGCGTCTGCAGGCAGCCTCAAACCATGCCGGCGATCCGGGTGAGTTTAGTTTTACTGCGGCCGTCGGCCTTGCTTCATTCGCGGCCGACTGCGGCCGGCGGCCATGACACCTGGTCATGGTCGCTGCCTGCCGCGGCCGACGCCGCTAACAGAAAAGCAGTTTTTTTCTGCTTTTCTGTTCGCTTGCCCGGTGCCGTCTGAAATTAACTCCTGCTTATTTGCCACGTATAAGGGGAAATAATAGCGCGTCAAAAACGCACAGCACAAACAGTGCACTCGCATAGAATTTCAATGCACATATTACATTTTCCCACACAAATAAGGGGCATTCTTTGGGGTGGGATGGTGACTTTTTCAGGCAGGTTAAAGATTTAAAAATGTTTCAAAAATGATGCTCACACAAATAGTATACAATGCAAATCTTTCTGCCCCGTTTTGCAACTGGTAAAGTTAAGTTGCTTCTATTGATCCGCAGAGCACTCCAATCAGGTCGGTTTTCTGTCTGCCTGAAACAGTGCATGGAGCTCTGCACTGCTGCTGACCTTTGTGACTTGCATGTGCTTACAAGATTTCCCTTCCCTGTTTATCGGCAGTGTGGCTAATCTTGTTTCCCAGTACTTGCTTCAACCCTTGTGTACACTAAATCACATTTGCCACTTACATGACACACTTCCTTCAATTAGCCAAACCTCCCCCCCCCCCCCCCCCCCCCCCTCAGCTTCTTGATGACTGCTGGCTCCTTTGCTCTCCAGTACAAAATGACAACATCAAAACAAAGCAAGCAAGTGAGCTTTGACCGACTGGAGAAAGAAGGAAACTTGCTTTGTACGTGGGGGCATCTGGGCTCTGTTTGAACTGCCAGGTGAATGCATAGATGCAGAAATAGCACAAGCGCTGGTCTGGTGTATTTATCACCAACATGTCCTAACCATTCAGGTTCCTGCCTCTTCTTTGCAAACGTCACGGGTGCAATTTGCATTGTGCTACAGGGCGCATGAGTTCATCGAAGGGACGGTGATAACTTTTAAAATAGCTTTTTTTTTTTTGCACATTATGGGAAGCAAACGTAGCTCGGTGCTAAGTTATCTTTGCACTACGTCTGATTTTGTTTCATTCACTCAAAGTAGATGCAAATGACAGGCCCTGAGTGGAAATGCTGTGCCCTGCCCTGCGAGAGACCCGGTTTGGGCTCTGTCTGCTTCCTGGGCCAGCCAGGGCTGGCGATGTTGCAGAGGCCACATTCACAACCCCCCAACCCCCTCTCCGGGGGAGAGGATCTCAGCCACTGCGGCCAGATTCAGGGCCTATGTTCGTTGGGTTCTGGAGACTGCAGCAGTTTGTGGCCCCTGGCCAAAAAAAAAAAAAAAAAATGTCATCGCGATGGCCGGGCTGAGTTGGGACGAGGATATAAAAATAGGGGGAAAACCCCCAACACCTCACCCCCCTCTGTCAGGGTGGTTGCAAATGAAGGCTCAGATGCCAGGCCACCAGCAGGGTCTGTTTCTGGCTGAGCTGGCAGCAGAGGGAAATTGTGGTGGGTGATCAAAAAGCCAAGGGGGATACAAAGAGTGGAAAAAAAGGAAGCGAAGGCTGGGATGTGCATGGCATTGCTTGCTTAATGAATGTGTTTTAATCAGAGTCCGACTGTCGTAAACAAATCTATGATGACCTTTATTCAGGCACAGAAATAACGCTACGCACCGCACTAAACAAATAAATAATGATAGAACAGAAACGATCTGTAAATGAAATTTTATTAACTTTCTCTCCTTTTGCTCAAAGGATATCGATCTCTCTGAGGAAACATAGACAGCCTTCCCCATTCTCTTCAAAGGCCAAATACTCTGCTGAAGATATTAAGAAAGATATTTACTGCACACACCACCGACATTTCAGTTCTGAAGAGTCTCTCATCAAGGTATTTCACGACCCAAACATCAGTGCTGTGTAACAGATACCATTTATAACATTAATATTGAACATTTTTAACAGCAGATATTAGCAACTAATCGCTACTAGTCCAGGGCACCTACCTTGTGAGTATAGCATGGGTGCTTGCTGTTGTGGATTGTTTCTGTTAACCCTTTGTCTGCTTCCACCTCTACAAGTACTTTATGGTGTTGGAGCTTTAGCAGTGGGTCATCCTGGTAAGGGATAGATGGACCTGAGCATACATGCTTGGCCTACTCTTTCTCTGGTCATATGTGTCCCCTGGTGAAGACATATGGCAACCTAGTAAGGGACCTTTGAGTACCCTTACATATACTTTTGAGGAATCTGAATGTCTCTGTCACAATCCTCCTCCCCCATCATCTCTTCTCTCCTCTTGTCCCATATGCCTTTTTATAGGGCTTCTGGTGCAGACCCTGCATCACTCCAATAATTACCCCCTCAATGCACTAACCCCAGCATATCTACATCCTGCCAAAGGCAATGTTGCGCTGGAGGTGGACCCTTGGCCTGGTGCAGGATTGGTACGACCCTCAGGAGACGGAGCACACGAGGAGACAGAGGCTAACTGGAGCTTCACCAATAACAGTCTGGGGTTTCCGCAGGTTAAGCCCTTGGATACCCGGACCACCTGGGCTTAGGTGGGCCTCAGATGGTCTCCCGGAGAGGTAGCAGAGAGGTGTGCCCACCACGAGTAAGGGTGCGCGGCTGATGCAGAGAGGATGGACCAGACCTGAACTGGAGACTCCAGAGACCTCAGGGAGGTAACAGTTCAGGAAGGCTCTCTGGGCGGAACAGGCAGCGCCTGTGGTTCTGGTCAGGTGGAGGCCATGGTCAGAGTCCAAGTAGGTCGGTCTGGAGGTCACAGAAGGCAAGAAGAGAGTGTCCGAGTGAAGCGCAAGGGTCAAAGCCAGAGTATCCATCCAGAAGTGGTCAGCCAAAGCAAAGGTCAAATCCAAGGTCAGTCCGAGCATAGTCAAGGCAAGTGAGAGTCAGTTCCAGGCGACGGTCAATGTGGTCAGGTAGGTAGAGTTCAGTTCCAGGCAGCAGTCAACGTGGTCAGTAGGCAGGCAAAGGTCAGGTCCAGGCAGCAGTCAGTCATAGTCAGGCAAGCATGGGTCAGTACCAAGAATCAGTCCGAAGGGTACTACCAGGGAACGTGGAGCAGGAACAAGACAGATGCTGAAGACACGAAGGACCACAGGGACTCTGGAACAAGGAGACACTGGAACAAGAAGACACTGAAAAACAGGATCAGGCACAGGAGCAAGGAGCAAGGAACAGGCAAACTAGAAACACCAAGGTGTTGACATGATTGCCAAGGCGAGGTTCTGGGGCAGAGCCTCGCCTTATATACTGTGGCCGTGTGATGTCATCAGGACGTGTCTGAGCTGGGTTTTCCCACGCTTGGCCCTTTAAAAGAACAGATGGCCGCGCACACACCTAAGGGCGGGGCCGAGGAGATGGCAGATGCGGAGCCACTACAGGAGCTCTGCTGAGAGGCCTGTGGCATGGAAGAGTCCGCGGATGCCTGGGGAGAGCGTCGGGGGTATCGGGAGCTGGCGGGTGCGACAAGGCTGGAACTGGTGGAGGGCAGTGCGAGGTGAGCAGAGCAGACCCGACCGTGGCACCAAGCGGCCGGGAACGCGCAACAGGCAAGGCCTTCAGAACCAGCCACAACATTCCCAGTGAGGTCTCAGCAGTGACCTGACGGCTGACATCCAGGTGGTGGACAGATGGAAGAGTCTCCCACTGAAGGTGGAAGAGGCAATAAAAATGGCCGTCATTCAAGAAATCTGGGGATAAGCACAGAGGCTTCCTTATGTATGTCAAAGTAAAGGTAACGTTTAAGGTTAAACAGGGTCTATAGTTTGTTGGCTCAGTGACTGAGGTTAGTGGATGTGGAATGTTTTTTGTGTGTTATGTTAATTATGGGGGAGCACTTGAGTTGTCTTCTGCTTGCACTATTGGAAATATATGATTCCAGATTTGTATTTTGCTCATCCTGCCAATAAATATTAAATTACAAAAAAAAAAAAAGGGTCTATAGTATTGCAACAGGAAGGGAAAATGGGCAAACTGGCAGGTCTTTGCAGTCTTTAATCTGCAGTCAAATCCTTAATCTCTGGGTTTTCTGCCAGGAGCAAGGACTTTGGGACATTGTTTATATGCATTTGTAGGTAATGCTGCCAGCAGCGGATCAGCCCCTCAACCTCTCGCCTTCCTGCAGTCTCTCTTAGTCATTGTGGGACCAGGTTTTAAATCCCCTGCTCACTTGAGAAGTAAATGGGCTCTTTGTGCCTGCCTACCTGACATCAATTTTCAGAGAGAAAGTACGCGGATAAATGAGTCATGAGTACGTTCTCTTTGAAAATCCCTGTAAAGTCCGCAGGCTAAAAAGTCCTCACCTACCTGTTTATTTTTTTGTGTGTATAGGTGACCAGAGAGAGGTGAAACAGTAGGAATGTCTCAGTGATGGTTAAAGGTGCTTCCAGATCCAAGTTTGTCCATCGAGATACTGTAAATAACTCTTTATAGATTTCACCAAAGCGTTATTTATTTATTTAACGTGTTTTGTATACTGTCATTCGGTTTCGCCATCAGAACGGTTTACAGTGGTTGTGACATAAGATTGGTTACAAACATCGACGTAGCAAAATATCTTACAGAAAGAGGTTTTGGGGTTAGAGTGTTAGTTGGTTACATATAGAATTATTATTACTTATTAGCAATCGTCTATGACAGGAATGTTAATTTCATATGATGGTGTTGATACATTTAGAGAAGGAAACTGTTGTTACATATAAGCTGGGGTAGTAAGTGAGGTCAGTTGCACATTATCTTAGGTGTTCAATTTGTGGGAGTTATAGATCGAGGACGGGGTGTTTTTCTTGTGTTGGGTTGCGTGGTTGATTGATGGTCTGGTTGATTGAGTGGTTTGAGTAGGCTCTGGTGAAAAGCCAGGTTTTCAAGTCTTTTTTGAAAATTTTGATATTTGGTTGATTTCTTATATCAATTGGTATTGAGTTCCATAGAGTGGGGCTTGCAATGGATATGGCTCTCTCGCAGGTTGTGTTCAGTTGGGTGGTTCTGGCGTGAGGGATTTTGAGGAGGCTTTTGTTCATTGAGCGTGGATTACGATGGATTTGCTTAGCCTGTTGTTTTGATGTCCTTGGATTATTTTATGCAGGATTGTAAGAACTTTGTATTCAATACTAGGGATGTGAATCGTTTTTTGACAATTCAAAATCGTCCGATATATTTTAAATCGTAAAAAATCGTTAGAGGCGTGATACAATAGGAATTCCCCCGATTTATCGTCAAAAATTGTAAATCGGGGAGGAGGGAGGGGAAGGGGGGGGCGGGAAAACCGGCACACTAAAACAACCCTAAAACCCACCCCGACCCTTTAAAATAAATCCCCCACCCTCCCGAACCTCCCCAAAATGTTTTAAATTACCTGGGGTCCAATGGGGGGCCCCTGTGTGATCTTCCACTCTCGGGCCACAGCTGCGTTTATAGAAATGGCGTCGGCGCCATTTTGGTTCCTGTCCCCCGACGTCACGAGCACAGGAGATCGCTCCCGGACCCCCGCTGGACCCCCAGGGACTTTTGGCCAGCTTGGGGGGGCCTCCTGACCCCCACAAGACTTGCCAAAAGTCCAGCGGGGGTCCGGAGCGACCTCTTGCACTCGTTGCCGTATTGCAAAATGGCGCCGGCGGTATGGCGTATGGCCGGCGCCATTTTGCAATACGGCAATACTGCCAGCGCCATTTTGCAATACGGCAACGAGTGCAAGAGGTCGCTCCTGACCCCCACAAGACTTTTGGCAAGTCTTGTGGGGGTCAGGAGGCCCCCCCAAGCTGGCCAAAAGTCCCTGAGTGTCCAGCGGGGGTCCGGGAGCGATCTGCGCTGGTGACGTCGGGGGACAGGAACCAAAATGGCGCCAGCGCTACCTTTGCCCTGTCATATGACAGGGCAAAGGTAGCGCCGGCGCCATTTCTATCAACGCAGCTGTGGCCCGAGAGTGGAAGATCACACCGGGACCCCCCCACCGGACCCCAGGTAATTTAAAACATTTTGGGGGGGTTCGGGAGGGTGGGGGATTTATTTTAAAGGGTCGGGGTGGGTTTTAAGGTTGTTTTAGTGTGCCGGTTTTCCCGCCCTCCCCCGATTTACAATTTAAACGATTTAAAAAAAAAAAAAAAAACCGCAACGATCAGATTCCCTCCCCCCCAGCCAAAATCGATCGTTAAGACGATCGATCACACGATTCACATCTCTATTCAATACGGTATTTTATTGGGAGCCAGTGTAAAGATGAGGGTTGGTGTGATGTGCTCATGTTTTTTGGATCCCGTCAGGATTCTGACGGCTGTGTTCTGTAGGATCTGGAGAGGACGAATGGTAGCGAATGGTAGGCCAAGGAGTTAGTCAGGTCCGGTGAGTAATTGCAGGACTGTTCTGAAATCTTCTTGTGCAAGGAAGGGTTTGAGATGTCTGAGCGTTAGTAGTTTGTGGTATCCTTCCTTTATCTTGTTGGTTCTGTGGGTTTCGAAAGAAAGCTCTTCGTCTATGGTGATTCTTAGATTTCACGTATGAAATTTCTTCCCTAATGTTCTGTAACTGTCTGCACTTATTCCTAATCTGTGAACCTGTACATTGCGCTTGCTGTTTGCAGAATTGCAGAGCTGATATTTGTCAATCCTCCCACCCACGGAATAAAAGACTTGCCCTGCTTTTCTCATTTGGAGCAAAAATGCATTGATTACCCCCCAACAGTGATAATCCTAGGAGTTATTGCTTCAGATTTCTCCGCTTGGTGCTTTTCTTTTAATATAAGCATTGCCTCTTGAAGGTGTCTGCGCACAGAGTTTGCCTCTTCCTTTAAACCTGGAGCCAAATTCAATGCATTCTCATCTTATCACCACTTTCATAGCGTCCACCAGGAAATGCATGGAAACTTCAGAGTTTTCATTAAAAATCCATGACATAGGAGTCAATTTCTTAACAGAAATTTGTTTATTAGGGATCGGCATTCATTTAAAATGAAAGAGCAAAATGTGACGAATAAGGATAATTTGTTTCATTTCGGGGGGGCTCAAACTGAATCAGGAGCCCCCCAAATGAAACAAACCTTATTTGCTCGTTTTGTTTTAAACTAATGTATTGGGCCTAGACCTAGACCTGGAGCTGGGGCCTCGCCTAGGGCATTGGCCGAGGTCCAAAGCAGGGACCGAGGTCTAGGCTTGAGCTAGATGCTGGGGTCTCAGGGGATGCATGGCTGATGCCGGGGCCTCAGCTGAGATCCCCAAAAGTTAAAAAAACAAAAAAACTTACCTGATCTGTCAGGTCTCCAACGAAGGCCGGGTCCCGTTGCCTGGGCCTCAGACTAGGCCACAGCCTGAGCCAAGGCCTAATGCTGCGACCCAAACCAGAGGCCGAGTCCCAGTGCCAGGGCCTCAGTTCAGGCAGAAGCTCAAGCCTGGCCCGACACCGTGACCCAACCCAGAGGACAGGTTCCGGAGCCTGGGCCTCAGCCTAGGCTAGAGCCCGAGCCCAAACCAATGCCGCAACCTTACCTGGAGGATGGGTCCCGGCGCTTGCACTTCAGCCCGGACCCAGGCCTGATGCCGTGTCCAGACCTAGAGACCGGGTCCCGACACCCCTCGGCCTAGGCTGAAGCACAAGCCCAGACCTGACGCCACAACCTAACCCAGAGGCCGGGTCCCAGTGCTGGGGCTTGGCCTAGGCCAGAGCCAGAGCCGAGGCCTGACACCATGACCCGACATGGAGGCCGGGACCCGGCACCGGGGCCTAAGCCTGGATCCAAGCCTGACACCTCTACCTGATCCAGAGGCTGGGTCCCAACACTTTGGCCTCGGCCTAGGCCAAGAACCCCAGCCCAGGCCCGATGCCGCAACCTGAACCAGAGGCCAGGTCCCAATGCCGGGGCCTCAGCCCAAGATCAGGCCCAGGCCTGCGAGCGCCTCTTCAAATCGTCTTCTTTTTTCAGCTCTTCAACACCAAATGATAGCATCTGCTGAGGTCGTACAGGAGTTAATTAATTATGGCACATTCACTCCAGTAGATTTGATGTACGGCCTCAATGCCGAGACCTGGGGCTGACCCTGGGCCAAGTCAGGCATCATAACCCGGTCTCCTGGCCGAGGCCTGGGCATTGGGATTCGGCCTCCTGTCTGAGGCCCCAGCATCGGACCTGGGTCCAGGCCTAGGACCCAGGTGTTGGGACCGGGCCTCTGAGTTAGGTTGTAGAGTCGGGCGTGGATCTGGACCAAGGCTTCTGGACCTGGCCTCTGGGTTGGGTCTTGGTGTTGGGCCTGGGTCTGGGCTGAGGTCCCAGCTTCTGAGTTGGGTCACAACGTTGGGTCTGGGCTCGGACTCTGGTCTAAGCCAAGGCCCACGCATCAGGACTTGATCTCTGGATCAGGTTACAGCGTCAGGCCTAGGTCTGGTCTCCGGTCTAAGCCAAGGCCGCGACAACCTACAGTGGCCTCGGCCTATGCAAAGCCGAGGCTTCAGCCTAGTCCTTGTCGGTAGATCCCACCGGACCAAGTAAGTGCAGGCCGGGGGGGGGGGATCCTAGCCCCAGAATTTTTCCGGAGGGAGGGAGAGAGGCTTTGATTTTTGGCCATGTTGGAGGATTTTTATTGCTTGATTCATTTTTTCCACATGAATGAAACAAAGCAAACAATCCACGAACTTAAATTCGTGGGAAAAAAACCTCTTGAAAACAAACCAAATAACGAAAATTAATTTTTTCTCCCTCACATCCCTCTTGTTTATAGACTAGCATTTTAGATTTATAATTCAGGAGACTTGTTCCGGATAGTGACAAGTGTATTGGTGCATGCTCAGACTAGACAATAGATCCAATGTTCCATAATGTGGTTTTCAAACAAATCTCAGGGTCAACTACGTGTAATGGATTGATAGATGTGCCTCTAGTCCCTGCACTTAAAAAAAAAAAAGAATAATTTAAGTTTGCCTTGGTCAGGTTTGGGTGGAATGGCATGCCTTAGCATGGTTGCCTGTGAGAACTACACTTCCCAGAATCCCTTGAAGCCAGCTCCTATGAGGATTCGATCAGGGAGCAGCTGGAGGCAGGGTGGAGTTCACCTACGTGTGCAGCAGTGGGCTGGCAGGTGAAATAAATGAGACAAACCTTGTCTGTGGTCAGAAAAGCAGGAGGAGCAGAAGGAAGTGGAGAGAACTGTCTCGGTGGAGTCCAAGGCCGACGAGGAAGCAGGGGACATGCCTATATTCTAAGATGAGCACATTTCATAGTCTGATCTAAAGAGACATTTCTATTTGCTTAGAGAGTGACTTTACTTGGGGAATATAATATCTAATAGGGATGTAAGAATTTAAAAGCCACAACAGAAAAGGCTAAGCTTGCACTACTCAAGCCGGGGGGGGGGGGAAAGGCAGAGAAGAAACCACAGTAAAAGTGAAAGCTTAAGATTAGTGCAGACAGATCTCCCAGAGCCTTAATTAAGTGAGCAGTAAAGCAAAAGCAGAGAAATTTGTGGTTTCCTCCTTATAGGTTTTTATTATGTCATCCCTTGCATTGACCTATTCCTAGTGTGACAATCAGAGGTCTCCAGCCGGTGTTTTCTGGGACTCTGGGGACAAACTTCACAGAGAAGTTTGTGGTTTCCTCCTGATAGGTTTTAAGTCGTTGGTCAAAGAAAGAAACTTAGGATCACATGCCAGCAGGAAGCGTGAGAGACAAGGACACCCACGGCTCATAAGGAAAGTTGTCCTGGACTATGTTGCTGCTTATGTGAGTGGTAATTGGCTGAGTTTGTTATGAAAGGGGAAACTGTTACTGCTACTGAACTGAGGCTCAGTAAACGCCTAATGTTTGGGATTGGTAAAAATTCTATGGGAAGCAGTTGCAAACCCTAGCTTTACAAATTCTGCAAATGTGCATTTAAACCCAGAGAGTGCAGCGTGATTAGATAGCATTAAGATGTGCTGCATAGCATGCATTTGAACCCAGGCTGGGATGCCTGCTGTAAGTGGAGCATCATAAGGAATTCTGTGGGAAGGTATTGCAAACTGTGGCTTTAGAAATTTGGCAATATGCATTTAAACCCAGAGGGTGCAGTGCCACTAATCAATGTTTGCTGCACAGTGTGGGTTTAAACCCAGGCAGGAGTGCTTGCTGTAACCGGAGCGTCAGAAACTCCGGCCTGGAATCTGTTTCATTTTTATCAGCTCAGAGTAAGCAGGATTGCTGAGCGCTTTCTACCCTGTGCTGTAAAACAGCTGCGGTGTATAATGCTGTTCTTCTGTACCCTTTGAGACGAAATCTTTAGGCATTCCTTTAATGCATGCTTTAAAGGTGGTGTCGGAACCAAATCTGGCTGGGAAGTAACAGACTGCAAATAAGAGAGAGAGCTTTTAAGAATAAACTCTGGTGGTGCGAGTCATGTAGAGATGGGAGTGCAGGACAGTACTGCTTAAAGGGGCAGGCACTGCAGCTGTTACAACAAGGCTGAAGGAGGTAGAAGCTTAGGGTCGGTGCTCATACCCCAGGGTCTGAGTTAGTGCCTCAGTGGGGGCTAGGCCCGTTACACCAGCAGAAATGGGAAAGCCGCTGATTTAAATGGGTACTCCACCACCTTGAAGCTAACACACCCCAGATTTTAGAAATTGCTAAGTTTGATTACAAAAGCTTGTCCCAGAAAACACCGGCTGGAGACCTCTGACTGTCACACTAAGAACAGGTGAATGCAAGGGTATGACATAAGATAGTAACACAGTATTGACGGCAGAAAAAGACCAAACGGTCCATCTAGCCTGCCCAGCAATTTGCTTATGGCAGTAAGAGTCGTGTACCTGCGAGTTACAAGTATGATTTCTGAACTCTGCATGCAAAAACCTCCAGATGTCTACTAACATGAAATCCAGGATAATATCCTTGAAAGAGCCTTTCTCCTTTCCAGGGATCAGAGAAGCAGGCCCCCCCCCCCCCCCCCATCTAGAAGGTCATCAACTGAACAAGTGAAGTCACCACCAAAATCCTCAGCTGTGCGCAGGGTATCGGTGGTAAACTGAAGTTGCTTTTTATGAGGGGCGTACAGATCGACCAAACAGAAGGTTGAGCCCTTCATTTCTATGTCCGGATAAACCATCTTTCCCGTGTTTCAGAACTTTTAAAGGTGTATATTTCCTAATCATTACTGCAACAGCAGCCCTATTTGATCTGCTTGGAGCATGAACTCAATTGGTATCTAATCCCTCCCCAGGCTGAGCATGCAGTATGACTCGGTGGCAGGAGCTTTGCAGAAACCCAAGTAAAGCACAGCCAGAGCACAGCCTTGAACCAATTCTCTAGTAGCCCAGCCGAAGAAGTCAGTCTCCCTCTGGTTAAAAACCAGGGTGCCTTGGATCCCGCGACCCGCTTCCTTCAGGAATGGCTCTGTTAATTTTTCCACCAAGCGCTAAGGCTGAGCGGCCTGAGCTTGCCAGCCACCTCTTTCTTACCCGTTTTCTGAAGAGAGATAACATCCGCTCTTCTCCAGCCCTGTGGGACAACTCCCGGTACCAAAACGGGTGTCTTCTCTCTCTGCAGAGCCATCAGAATATCTCTCACGTCTGGCTCCGGGGCTTTGCCCACTTCCAGTTTGACTCCCCCCACGAGCCTCTCTTCTGTAAATGATGTGATAACTACTCCATCCCCATTTGTACCCTTGTCAGCAATCAGCAGTCCTTCTTCAATTCCTTCTTTACAAAGCACTGACGGATTTGGGTAGCATTTCTGCTTAATCTTTGTCTCCCCCCATACGTCTCTCTCCCTGCCTCCATCTCCAGCCTCCCTCCTGCACTGACTTGCCTGAGAAAGGTCTCGCCGTCTCCCGTCACTTCTCTAGCTATTTTTTCTTCCACTTCAGTGTAATGTCATCTTGACTTCTTTCTCTGCCTCTTTCAGCTTTACCAGATATTCTTTCCTGTTTCCTTGTTTTGGAGATCCTTTGTATTTTTTTCGAATGCTAAGCTTTTTGACCTTACTTTTTCACTCACCTCTTTTTCCACTTGGAAGCAGATTTTGATTGCCTATACGGTAGTTATAATAATATAGGGGGCAAGGAACACAGGTACTGCTTGGTAGGCAATTTTTAAAGACAACAACGCACATAGTTTTTCTTTTGAAAATTCATTTATGAAGTTATTCAGTGACAAAAGTACCTGGGCACTATGCACCTACTTTTTGTGGCTACATAGGAGAGGGGAAACAAGTGATATGCATATGTATGCCCCGACTTCTACCCGGACCCAGCGGCTCACTGAGAGTGTTATGGCCCAGGGAAATACCCACGTCTGCACGGATTCAGCTATTTCTCTCTTCTCTCTGGACTGGCTTTTCCTTCTCAAAATCAAATGAGCCCCTGGCTGATTCCTTTTGTCAGTCAGGAGCCCTTCAGGACCTCCTCCTCTTTCTAAAACCTCTGAAGCACTCTCTCTGGGCAGATGAGGAATAGGGATTTGATTCTCCCTTCCTTCAGATTACTTCTTATCTTTGCTAATCTCTCAGGAATCTAAAACCCCCAAACTTGGAATTGGATTCAGACAACAACCAAGAGGACCCTGACTTCTACGGTCTGGGATACTGATACGCAGACATAAGGGATAAAGCACAGGACTGCTTCTATGGCCAAGCCCATAAGCAAAGCACATCAAGCAACACTGTCTGAATTTTCAAGCAAGCTCATCGCCCAGTAAGAAATCTTCCTAGCTCAAATTTTTATGGGTTATCATAGGGCTTGGGAGAACTGCACGGAGAAACATGGGGGGAGCCTGCACGGAGCGGCAGTTGCTTCCTAGGGAAGCTTGCTGGGCAGACTGGATGGACCATTTGGCCTTTTTCTGCCATCATTACTATGTTACAAGACTTCTTCCCACTCCCGGGGAAGCCCTGGGCATCCTGACCTCTGACCCCGGCAACGACCGGACTCGTCTTCGGGCTTTTCTGTTCAGAGAAGCCCACACCCCACTGAGCTCTTCTCTCATCCTTTCGCTGTGGAGGGAAAGGCTGTATACCAGCGCCTCGCTGTTGAGAGAAGCACTCCAGATTAGGTATGCAGAGAGGCAAAAATTTCATTTTTCTTCTTCATTTATTTGTTTTGTGGGTCGCAGTCATTCTTTTGGGTTTGTTCCAAATGAAAAAAAAAAACAGTTTTATTTGTTCATTTTATTTGTATATTTGTTTTCCATTATAGTCAATGGGGGAAGCGCTGAAGCCTATTTTTGGGCTCCAGAATTGGAGTTTTCTAATCAATTCTAATGAAAACTGGTGGGTTGACATAATCCAAAGGGTGAAGGCATGCCAGTGCATCAGGACTATGTTAACATGGCATTAAAAGTGGCATGAACACCTAAAGGACCTACAATGTGGCAAAAAGGATATCAGCAGTGGCAGGAGCTCTTCAAGATACCATCAAGGAGCAAAACAGCAGCAAAAGTAACCAGAGCTCTAAAATTGGGGCAAAGGGCGCCAGCAACAGTGGCATGGTCCGCTAAGGGCTGCATGAGAGGGCAAAAGTGGCAGCTAACGTGGCATGAAGAACTCAATGCACCTAAAAAAGGGGGAGCAAAGCATCAAAAGAGGCAGGAAAAACCCCCAAGGCAGTGATAGGCTGGCCAAAGCAACATATAGGGTGGCATGAAGACCCCAAAGCAATCATGAGAAGTGCAAAAACTGCCACCTAGAGTAGCAAGAACACCCCAAGGATCCAAATGAGAGGCAATGGGCACCAAGCAAATTGGTATAAAGCCTAGGCAGGGAGAAACCAAAGGAAATCCCTGGAGGAAGCCTGATGACATTTCTGCATGGCATCATTAGATGAAAGAGCTGGATGTTAAGTTTTGGGTGTGGTCTTCCCCTTTCCTGCATATAATATGTTTCTAAACTTTGTCAGTATCATCTTGCCCTGCTCCACCTCCTCACTAGAGAATAAACGCTTCTGATTAAGGGCACCAAATGCTCTTCAGTCACTTGGAGGTCAATATTCAAGTCATTTAGACATATAACTGAAGGTTATTCATCTAAATGGCTAACCGGTGATATTAAATGCTGATTGCAGCTAAATTCTAGTTGCATATTGAGCATTCTGGGGGCAGGTGGGAGGCGGTTTTGGGGAGGGAGTGGAGCTAGTTGCATAAGTTATGCGACCTTAACTCCAATATTCGGTTTGCCCCCCATAGGAGCTGTCCTAAAGTTAGCCAGATAATATTATTCTAAATTTCAAAAATGAGATTCTACACCAAGTGTACACTACAACCCTATCACAAAATACTCGGTGTTATATATTTCAACCGAACGGACAAACAAGACCAGGAGTCATCCGCAATAATCAATATATCGTCAGTATCACTCACCGATGTACAACAGTGTGTCCCTCAACAAGGGATTGGTCATTTGTGCCTACAGCCTTCATAATCCATTTGATAGTCGCATAGCGTTATATAGGTTCATAAGAACATTGAACCTTCGATTATTCTTTCAAGATAAAGAACTGTGGACATGTCAATAGTTAAACCTAAATCTCATTGGAATCCCCCCGGACCAATGGACCCCAATGTGAAAACATTTTTACAGTTAATATTGAAAGACATAACGGATTTATGAACAACAAAAACCATGGATACATCAGAATGTGACTAAGAACAGAGACAAGCTTTAAAATCTTTTGGGAGAGATGGATCAGGTCGTGATAAAGCCCGCCGACAAAGGCGGGGCAATAGTGGTCTTAGACAGTGAACATTATGAAAGAGCGTTAGTAGAACATTTATCCCAAGAAAGATACTATAAAGCAGTAGATAATGATCCTACTTCAAGATTGAAAGAACAAATAGAACAGATAGTAGAGAAAGCTTTATATTTAACAACAAAAGAGAAGGCGTTTTTTGGTACAAAACAGAACCACGGACACCTTTAATATACGCAGTGCCAAAGATTCACAAAGATTTGTCAAATCCATCTTTTAGACCGATCGTCTCCCTCAATGGATCCATATTGGAGCCCCCTGCAATTTTTGTTGATAAGCATTGCAACGAATTGTACAAAATAAACCTTCCTATCTTAAGGACACTATACATTTTTTAAACATATTGAAAATGTAGTCATCATGCAGAAATCACCATCTTAGTAACAATGGATATACAATCTTTGTATACCCAAATACCACAGCAATCAGCTTTGGAGGTGGTTATGCAGGAAATAACAGAATATGACAATTTTGGAGAAGGATACCCAAACATTTCCTCGTGACATTGACAGAGCTAGTTTTATTTAACAATTACTTTGCATTTAAAGACACTATATATCATCAGGAACACGGAATCCCCTATGGGATCATCGTTGGCACCCACGGTGGCTAATCTTTATGTGGCGAATTTCGAGGCAAAAATATATACCCATCAGAGTGGTGGTGTTATATTAACCACTGGTACAGATTTATTGATGACATCTTCTTTGTGTGGCAAGGAACTGAGGAACAACTGGACAAATTTATAACATGGATCAACGTTGTTGATGAAAATCTGAAATTCACTCATGTCAGTAACAAAAAGAGAATTTCGTATTTGGATGTTTGTATAGAAATCAGAGAAGATGTCATACACACTACAGTAAACAGGAAAGAGACGGAT
This sequence comes from Rhinatrema bivittatum, assembly GCF_901001135.1. Classification (NCBI taxonomy): domain Eukaryota; kingdom Metazoa; phylum Chordata; class Amphibia; order Gymnophiona; family Rhinatrematidae; genus Rhinatrema; species Rhinatrema bivittatum. Next base: position 19,773,944 of record NC_042617.1, on the reverse strand, counting down.
CGAAACAATTTACTTCGTTATGAAAGTCATCATCCAGTGGGGTTTAAACGAGGACTTCCAGTGTCCCAATTTTTTCGAATCCGCCGCATATGTGCCACCTTGGCAGAGTTTAACATCCAAGCTGAGATCCTCAGTAAAAGATTTATTGAAAGAGGATATCCGAGAGGAGTGGGTGCGTAAAGCCTATAAGAGGGCTCGATATAGTGAGAGGGAATCTTTATTACAATATAGACCTAATAAAGAAGAAAAACAGCTAGTTTGCATTTTACCTAAAAGTGCATCCACAACTGTTATTCGATCCTCTGTTAAGAAAACATTGGCACATAGTAGCCCTCCATCAAGTGTTCACAGAAGAACCTCTTATTGTGACCAGAAGAGGAAGAAATGTAAGAGATCAAGTAGTGCATGCAAAGTATACAAATAATAATAACAAAACAGAAAATACCACTGGGGGTTCCCACAGTAAATGTGGGCAATGCTCAGTATGCCACAATACCATCGAAGGAAATGTTTGGAAGGATCCTGTAACAGGATATCAAATAAACAGGAAAAAAGGTAACTGATTGTACATCTAAATCGGTAATATACGTTATAACCTGCCACTGTCCGAAGGTATATGTTGGCCGGACAAAGAGAGCCATTAAGATACGTATAGCAGAACATAGATCACGTATTAACAATGCTACGATATCGGCACCAATTGTACAACATTGTATGAAGCAAAAACCATACGTTTTCCCAATTGCAATGGACAGTAATAGACAGCTTGGAAGATAAACAGTACAATCAGTCTTTGTTGAATTACTGCGAGCAGTCATGGATTTTTAGATTGAGGTCGGAACAGCCTGCAGGTTTAAATGATCAGCTAGATTGGTTCTCTTTAATTTAATATTCAAAAACTAATTGGTATCCGGAAAGGGTATTAAATTGTGGACCGGAAGTTGGACAGCGTTGAACGCCGTCAGGAAGAGCGTTGAACGGAGGCTTGTTCAGAGCACCGAAGAATATAATGGACGGAAGAGTCTTTCAAGAAAGAACAAAGGATATGAATGAACCCTGATGAAGACATTTGCATGTCGAAACTTGCGCAAAGTTGGGACTAATTCAGAAATTCTATCCGAAGCTAAGTACAAATCAGTTATTGCTGACGGCTCATAATAAGTATTCAGTAGTACGTAGTACGTGGTACGTGGTTAATGAAAATTGCAAAAAATAATGAACATATATAAGAAAGAGATTTTCACTGAGATTCAAATCAAAAAAATTTTTTTAATCAATGGTTTTAAATTTTAAAATTAAAATTAAAAGAAATACGGAGGTTGGAGGATGTGTTTATGATTAAAGTGATAAAGGCACCAAGGGGGTTGCCGGATACAATGTATGAAACCATTCCCATCTTCTACAAAAAATTTTCAAAAAATAAAAAATAATAAAAAGATCCTTTTGGATTCAAAATTTTGATTGATTATCAGTGAAATATTTGATCGAAATATATAAACCACCGAGTATTTGTGATAGAGATAATATTATTCAGCTAAGTTTAGGAGCCACGCCACTGAATATCCCTGTTAAGTTAGCTGGATAGCTATACCCGGCTAATTTTAAAACTAGCCACTCCATGGCTGAATAATCAGCCCCTAACGGTTTAATAACCTGTGAATCAGGGAATCCAGGACACATTTCTTCTGAACAAAGTTTGTAAATACTGCTTCCATTACCTTAGAAGCAATAATAATGCTTCTAAGCACAGCACTGATTTTCAGTGCTGTGCTTCTTTGATGGGGTATAATCCGTTGAAGGTTAAATAATCAGATGAAACCAATAGTCATAAGAAATGTTAAAGATAACTGGGTAAAGCCAGGTTTGAAGCATCAGATTGCCAGGCAAGACGAAGAGTCAGAAAGTACCAAAAGGAAAGGGAATTTGGAAAGAACCTTGAAGACAGCCGGAGCAGAGGGAGGGACCACCCAAAGTTACGAAGTGTGGGATGGAGCAACAGTAGTGCGTTGCATTTACAAATACAAAATGAGTGGCAGCAAGGGTCCCAAGATAAAACATAAAAGGCTGAGGTTGGAGGAAAAATGGCATCAAAGTCCAAGCATCAAGAGGAGGGAAGTGGTACGTGGAGTGGTATGAAGGGGCTCAGTGTTCCATGAGTGATGGAATGAGTGTGCAAAGCATCAGATTGCCAGAAGCAAGACCAAATCACTGGCCACTGGTTCAATCTACACTCTACTCCTATCCTGTCCCCAGTAAACACAGAAAGCAGGGCATAAGACCACTGACTGCAGCAGACAAGATAAGAAAAAAAGCCCTTTGCCAATGTCAATGCCTACTTTCTGAAAGGTTTTCCTTAACACTGAGAGAGCTTCTGAACAAAGATCCTTCTCTACAAAATCCAACAGAGCAAATTTAGGCCTAGATTTTCTAAAATCGCATGACTTTCTGAATCCCGTGGTAACGGGGGGCGCGAAGTGGGGGGCAGGCCTGCGAAAGCTGGCAAGATGGCACCACCGCGGTGTTATCGCTGCCGGCTTTCACACCCAATAGCGCCACTGTGAAAGGTGGCGCTATTGGGCGCGCTACTGGTGGCGATAACGGGTCTTACCTTATCGCCACCAGTGAAGTTACTGCTGCGTCTGCCCCAACGCTGCCCCGACTCTAACTCTTCCGATCCCGACTCCGCCTCTATCTAGCTATCGCACGCGAAAAGGGACTTTTCACGTGCGATATCGATAGAAAATGACCCCCTTAGTTTCTTTACACATGCTCAGACTTTTCAGTGGGAGGATGTCCGTGTCACTTGATCCAGATGGCAGCTAAAGGTTAGTTAAAAACATGTTTCACCGTGATTTGTCCTTCATCCAGTCTCCTTGCCAGCTTCTCCCACCTCGGCTCCAATGAGGCTGCTGTCATACAGGTAAGAGTTGGTTACTCGAGGTATCAGCAGTGTTATGCACCCTGCCCGCGGGTCCCCCCGCGAGCAGGCCACTCACCCCATGCTGCTGTGTCTTTTGCCGACGCAGCAGGACGCCGCCGTCGGCCCTCCCATGTGGCCGGAGCCGCGGCCTAAAGTTCTTTATGCGGCCCGGAGGCCGCCCCCGTCTCTTCAAGTTTTCACCGCGGCCGGAGCCACGGACTTTCCAGTTTCCTTCGGGGCTGGGAGTGCCCCCGACGTCATCGCCATCTTCGCGACGCTAGGCCGCAAGCCCCGGCGCCAACTGGTGGCTGGAGCCGCCCCTGGGGCTCCCTGCAGCGCTGGGGCCGCTGCCGACGTCAGGGCCTGCTCCTCAGGCCCTGCCCTGCTTACTACGCAAGTACATCAGTGCAGGCCGCTGTCCGCAGTCCTGCACAGTTCCTGCACTCCCTCTAGGTGCGCGGCCGCGTCTTCCTTCTTCATTTAAAGGGCCAGACACAGGAAGTGTCTTGGCCCCACCTTGGTGACTGTTTCCTGCTTCAGCCCTATAAGGGGCTGCTCCATCAGTTGTTCCTGGCCTTGCATCGTCGTGGAGTCTTCACTCTGGAGGCTCCTGCCTGCCAGAGCCCCTGTAAGGTCTTCTTCTTGTGGAGCTCCTCATCATGATGTCTTCTTGTTCTACCATGTCATGTCTCCGTGCCTGAGGGCCATGTCCAGGTGTCTTCGTGATCTTCTTCCTCCCAGTGTTCCTGCCTTCCTGGATGTTCTTCCCTACGCCACGCCTCATCTTTGCTCTCGAGCCTTCTGGTCCGGTAGGCCGGGGGTCCCTCGGATGCAGTATTCCTGAGTGGACTGCCTGCCAGTGGACGGTTGTCTTGTGCTCCTGAGCTGTCATGCCCCGGATGTGTGTTCCTGTGCTGTCCCGCTCCCGTCGTGGTCCGTGACCAGCCTTCAGAGCTGTGTAGGGCGCGTAACGGACAGGGTGGTCCGTGACTCAGTCCCGCGGGTGGCCTGAGTAGGGCGCCCTGAGAGACAGTGCCAATGTCCATGCCTCGTGTTGCCTTTGTGGATGTCAAGAGTCTCGTCTTGGATGCCTCGTTCCCAAGTGTCTTCGTCCCTGGATGCCGTTGCATCAGCCATGTGTCTTCGTCGAGATGCCGTTGCATCACTCCATAGTCATGTCTTCATGTCAAGGCCCGTCTGCCCTCAACCTCAGGCCAGGCCTGCTGCTCCATGCTGCTCGCAGTAGGTCCGAAAGGGCCCGGAATGGTCGGAGGACCATTCACCTTCCAACATCCTCTGATGTTGGCCATGGGAGCTTGCCAGCCTGGCAGAGGGTAGACCGTCAGCCATGCGGGGCCATCGTCAACCCTTGGCTCAGAAGGTCTGGGTCAGGCTGAGGCCCATGGGCACACGAAAAACACAGTTCTCAACAAGCAGTCCCTACCTGCACTGCTTCTTGCTCAGTACAGCCATAAACTTGAATGGAATATATACACAAATGAAATGAAAGTTTTTGTTTAAATTTGTGGGCACCCTCCAATTGTTTTGGGAGTCCATGAATAAAACAAAAAAGGTCTTTTATTTTTTTCAATTTACCCATTTGTTTCAAATGAATGCATGTTTCTACTCCAGACAGCACCTTTCTGTGGGAATTGCACCCCATGACACCTCCTGTACTCATGGGCACAGGAATTTTGTTAAAACCTTGACACAACCCACTGGAGTGTTTAATCTCTCTGCACACTCCAGCTCTACTCTGACATCACTCGCTGCATTCAGGGTCTGTTGCTACCACTGCCTTTACACTAGAAAGGAGAAAATTCCGGATCCCCCTTACACACAGATTTGAAAATGCCATTCTATGTGCCCACTTTACTCCCCCAACCAAAGAAACATCCCCAGTAATGTTTCAGTGCCACTAAAAGTACGTGTGCTTTGAACCTCATTTGTACTCTTATTTCTTCAGATGTCATATCCATCTTTCCAAAAAGATGCCCAAAGCAGAACTACCCGTCGGATAAATTCCTCCCGAGGAGGGAGGGCATACCATCTTTTATTTGTTATTCACATTGCCTGTCCAAAGCTCGCCGGGATGTAAAAGTGCATTTACAACATGATTTTACCCTTGAGCATGACAGAGAAAAAGACAAACTCCCAGCACTAGCTGGGCATGCGATTTTTTTTTTTCTTGTGGCTTAGAAAGACCTTCCAGCAGCTCTTCAGGGAAGGATGGGTAAGGAGGGAGGCACAGCTGGTCGGGCGGCCGGGCAGATATTAGCCTGGCTGCCTGACCAGCTAATGTGACCCTAGAGCACTTTATTTCAAAGAGCTGTTGCTACTTCTGCAAAACGCGGAGATTGAGAACAGGTGACGTGATCGTGATGTCATCAGGAGAGTCACAGCGACGGATTAAAAAAGGTGCATGCTAGGTGGGTACCCCCTGATGGGCGATTGCCTAAAAGGGCCCCCAAAGGGCCTGCCCCTTGGTGGGTCCCCTAGCCCGGGACTCTTGGTATTTTATAATGAAGCTGATAGCCTGTTTAATAGTGAGTTATGCTCTTTGGGAATCTGATGGAGGCTGGCCGGGACAGCACACCAGCAGTCAGCTGGCACCCGCAAGTTGCAATAAAACAAAAAAAAAAGAAAGGTAGGAGAAAGGGTTTAGGGGGGGAGAGGAGAGGGGAAAAGGGAAAGAGTAGGGGTAGGGGGAGTAGAGAACTCGAGGAGGCCTGATTGCGTCGCCGCACATAATCCTACAAAATTGGGGCCCCCCCCCCTGCGCGTGCCACCCGCACACGTGCGCGCGGATTATAAAATCCGTCGCGCAGGTGCGCGTGGCCATGTGTGCGCACGCACCAGAGTGCGCGTGCGTGCATCATTTAAAATCTACCCCAAATTCTGTGAGTAGGAAAAGATGTTGGACCCAAGAATGAAAAGGAATTTAGGTTGTCTAAAAACTTTCAGTTCCATTACAGTCAGAGATTAGAAGTCTTTTTAAACTCTCACTTATCAACGAAACGACAAATTTGCCATGTTATGAAGACTGCGTTCTATAAATTTCAGCTGGTACAACCCCTAAAAATCCTGTTACCTCCAATATTTTTCAGGTCAATCGTCCAATATTTGGTACTAAGTGATCTGGATTATTGTAGTGCCCTCTATATAGGGCTTCCGGATAAACTATTGCGAGCAATGCAATTAGTGCAGAACGCAGCTGCCCGAGTTATAACGGGGAATTCTAGAAGGGAACATATAACCCCCAGTTCTAAAGTATTTGCGCTGGCTCCCAATCAAATGGAGGGGTATGTTTAGGCTGCTATTGTTTTAAACTTCTGAACAACTCCTTTTGAGAGACTATGTTGCATTTTATGTTCCAGGTCATGCTCTGAGATCTGAAGGTATTTATTTATTTATTTATAACTTTTATATACCGAGGTTCAATTAAGAAGATTAATTATCACTTCGGTTTACATTACAACCAGCAAAAAATAACAGAGACAAAGCCTTGTTTTACAATGAACAGGGTAGAAATAACCTGGATAAAACAATGAACAGGGTAGAAATAATCTGGAAAAAACATTTTACTTATATTACATAAAACATATACTCAAATTATTAGTCATCCCTCCAATTAAAAGATGTAAATGGGTTCAGACAAGAGGGCAGGGTTTTTTTCCTCTATAGCCCCGACTGAATGGAACAAGCTGCCTGACAATCTTCGATTGCAGCTTGATTTCAAAATGTTTAGAAAGGCATTAGAAACATTGCTTTTTGAGGATGCTTTTGCATGAAGTAGTATCATACTTTTAAAAACAGAGATATTTTAGATTGTGTGTATGTTTTGTTCATTTTCAATGTCCTGTACATGTATTTTATATTATGCTATTTTTTTTTTATGATTGTTTTATTGTAATCCGCACCGGACAGATGTATGGAGGTTGCGGAGTATAAGTATGGTTTAAATAAATAAATAAATAAATAAATAGAAATCTTCCATGGGTTCTCAGGTCCAGGTGGGGTGGAAGGGAGACCTTTCCCAGGGGCTGGGCAGGGAGAGAGTTGCAGGCCTCTTTCGACTCCCAGGGGCCAGATGGGTAAAGAGAGGCAGGCCTTCCACAGCTCATCAGACCAGACGGGGGGGAGAGAGGCAGGCCTGCCCATAGTCCCTATTATTTGATAACCAGAGACTTTAAGCAATCGTATTACATTCTTGTCTACAATTAGGTTTATCAGTGGGGAGGACTCTAACCTGGGCAAAGGACAGATATTGCTTTAAGAGCTGTAGCACAGGCCCCTTCTTTCCCCATACAGGGTCTGATTTATCAAATGTCATCTTTGCCTGTACCTATGGAAAAATCCCGAGATTCATCATGCCCATGATGTGTTAAATTGTTTTCCTCAATGTTGTTGTGTTATTATTTAGTACTTACAATTTATTTGAAAGCTTCAGTTTGAAAAGTGCAAATGAGAATACTAGTTAATTATGTTTGCTCTATTACTACATATTTTGTCTCACTCTGGGAATTTTAATGAGTTTTGCCTGATGGAGATTTAGATGTGATAGAGGATTAAGTAAGCCCAATTCATTTTTTCAGCAATGTAGAAAACACGATTGAAAACAAAATTAGATGAAACGTATTAGCCCTGTGCAACCTCGCGGTGTAAATTCCTGAAGCAATGGCTCTTAGATCTCAAATTAGCAGTTTATGGGAGAGAAGCTACATAAGGAGAGGGACTGTTTTATGGGCTGCTTGTCAGCATAACTTTTTGTATCCTTTTGTGCAATTCACTATATGAATGCAGGCAGTAAGCAGTCCCTCGGCAGCCAGGCTGAGCAAGAATTAAAGACAATTTGCATATATGTACATGTTCAGAGTAATTGAAATTGCAGTTCAGTTTGAATATCTTATGTGATCTCTTTTCAGTGTTTTATGTTACAGATTCATATGTTATCAGGAAGTTGTGGTTTAGACTGAATAAAAATAAACATTTCTATATAACATCTTAAGTCAACCTGGGTGCATGATATTGCAAATAGGGATGTGTATTCGTTTTTAAACAAAACAAAACATGTGAAGAAACATCCGCGTTTCATTTTGTTTCCTTTTAAACACGAAATGAAACACAACCACCCTGAAATGTTATTGGAGGGGGCAGGGGAGTGATTGACTTTCCAACATGATGGTAAATAAAAAAAAAAAAACAAGAAAAAACAGTAATCAAAAACATGAGAATTAAGCAGCCTTCCCTAGAAGTCTCCTATCCCACTCCCTAGAGGTATCTTACCTCTTGCTGGGATCTGCCAACTCGCAAAATAAAAAGGGGGAAGAGTGATCCCCAGTCACCTCTACCCCCGACAGGTCCCAGTTGGAACATGGCACTGGCCAACCCTGAGGGCCAACAACCAACAGCCGTAGAAGAGCAGCAATATCACTTACAGCGTAAGCTTCAATATAAGGCCAAGAAACATTCTATGCCAGTTGGTTATATTATGACATGAAGGGAGATGTGTGCATCCTTGAAGACAAAACAAAATCCATATAAAAGTGTTGCAAAATCAATAGTTTTGAAGGCATTTTCAGAATTATAAACAAGCACTGCATACTGCACCCAGGCCAAGCAAGAGGGAAAGGACTTTTTTCATATATTACATTGCACTCCATTTTAAGTTTTAATTTAATGTAATTTCATGATTATGTTATGATTTGGTTTGTCATGTTTATGTTTTAATGTGTTTAAGAAAATTGTGCTTTTATTATTGTTTTATGAATGTTCTTATTGTACAATGCTTTGACCACGTTATAGGCAGTATATAAGCATTTTAAAATAATACAAATACATTATTTCTTTTCATTGTTCTTTTAGACTTCTAAGGGTAAGAAAGCTTTTTTTTTTTTCGTTGCTCTAAATCTTCATTGCTATGCAATAGATAGGCAACCTAAGCCACTTCTACCTGGCACACAGCAGGAGCTGCTGCTCATCTCATGTGCTAGGTTTGATGCTCTATGCTTGGATGCACACCTACATTTTTAAGGATTTTCCACTTGCAAAACTGTAGGAAACGATTTAGCTAATTGAACCATTTTCTCTATGTGCTATTTGTTTTGGGAACATTAAGCTTTTCTTTCTTGCCCAAATACAAAGGAATGAAACCAATATAATTAGAAATTTCTTTTTTTCTTTTGATTCTTCTGACCTGAGTTTACTCTTTAGCTCCTCCATCCTGTAAGGCATTGCCAAACCCAAGCTTTGCCTCGCCTTCAGACTTCGATTCCGGTGCTCCTGTGCCCGTTCTGCTGCATGTCTCTGGCTGAAATCCCCATTAACGTGCTGACTTTCATACCTTTTTTAATTCACGCTCACTTCTTTCTGATCTGTTATTACACTTGCAAACAAAATTACAATGTCCTTCTGACAAACATCTTTGCCTCCAGCCCACATTATCTCTCCTGCCTCACTTACCGCCTCCGTTCTTCCATGAAAAGACTGGGAAAATTAATTGTGAATTCTTCATCAAACCACCTCTTCTGCCACCACTTCATTCATCTCCCTTTCCTTGGCCACTGCCATGCTTTCTTCCTTTTCTGAAATCATGAAGGAGGAAATTGGCTATCTTCTCCCCTCCAGCAAACTCACTACCTGCTCCTCTTGACCCCCTTCCCACCTGGATTCTCAGTTCTAGCTCCCTTGCAAGCGTCTCTCCATCTATCGCATCCTCAGTTGATCACTGTCCACTATGACTGTCGCAACGTCTTTCAAACATGCTGTGATCACATCCTCCTCAAAAATCCCTCACTGGGCTATACTTGCAATCCTATATCATATCATCTCCTTCTTCCCTTTTGCACCCAAACTGTTTTGAATGTACTCTTCATACGTGCATAAGTACATATATATATATCTAAGTACATAAAACTTCCAAGAATAAGCAGTGGATTTCTGCAACTCTACCTTAATAATGGTTAATGAACTCTTCCACCAGAAACTTGTCCAACCCTTTTTTAAAAGCAGCTACACTAATAGCTTTCATCACATCCTATGGCAATGAATTCCTATGCTTAATTATGCATTGAGTAAAAATATTTCTTTTATTATTTTTAAATGTATCACCTACTAACTTCATTGTGTGTCCCCCTAGATTTAACACTTTCAAAGAATAAACAACTGATTTCATGTTTACCTCTTCTTCTTCACTCATTATTTTATAGCCTCTATCGTATCTCCCCTCAGCCATCTCTTCTTCAAGCTGGAGTCCTAACCTCTTTAGCTTTTCTTCATAGGTGAACTGTTCCATCCCCTTTATCATTTTGGTTGCCCTTCTCTGTACTTTTTCTAATTCCGACATATCTTTTTTGCAATGTGGTGACCCAGAACTGCACACAATACTCAAGATGAGGTTGCACCATGGAGCGATCAGAGGCATTAGGATATTCTCTATGTTTATTCTCCCTTCCTTCTTAATAATCCCTGGCATTCTGTTTGCTTTCTTGGCCTGCTGCTGTACACTGAGCAGAAGATTTCAAAGTATTATCAATGACGACACCTAGATCCTTTCCCTGATTGGTGACTTCTAATGTGGAACCTTGCATCGTGCAGCTATAATTTGGATTACTCTTCTTCCCTAAGTGCATCATTTGCACTTATCCGCAATTAAATTTAATTTGCCATTTGGATGCCCAGTCTTCCACTTTTTTACAAGGTCCTCTTGCAATTTAACAACTTTGAATAATTTTGTGTCATCAGCAAATTTGATCACCTCACTTGTTGTTGCCATTTCCAGTCATTATTTATTATTTATTATTTAAATTCTTTTTACTATACTGATACTCAAGACGAGGTCTTATCGTACCGGTTTACAATAGAACAGGGGGAAACCAATAACAACTATATAGCAGGGGAGCAAGGGGAATATATTTATAAATATATTAAAAAGCAAGTGTTCCGGAACAGATCCCTGAGGCACTCCACCAGTCACCTTTTTCCATTGGGAAAATTTACTATTTAGCCCTCTCTGTTTTTTTGTTTGTTTTCCTTGAAATTCATAGCCATGTCAGAAAGTAAAGCATTGCTTTATTAGCAGAGGCTACATTTCACAAAAAGACAGGATTTTGTTTTGGTCCATAGTTGAATTCTAACTCAGCCGCTGCTCTGCTTGGCTACCGTCTCTTGTCTCTCTCTTCAAGCGATGGTGAGACAGATACCTTTCCTCAGGCAGAGAGCTCCGAGGCTTGTTACCTTTGCCAATCACAAAGATGTCTGAAAGCCTAGTGGCAAAGTTGTTGCTATTGGCGCCCTTCACAATGAATGACATCAAATGAGCCAGGTTGCCTTTCTTGCTGATGATCACACCAATACAAACCCAAACTGAGCACCGCCATTCACCATACACAAGTTACCTGTGTCAATCTTTTAGCAATTTCCAATCCACAATCGGACACTGCCCCCATCCATGACTTTTTAATTGCCTACGAAGTCTTTCATGAGGAACTTTGTCAAATGCTTTCTGGAAGTCCAGATACATTATATCTACTGGCTCATATATTTATTTACTCCCTCAAAAAAATGTAGCAAATTGGTGAGGCAAGATTTCCCTTGACTAAATCCATGTTGGCTTTGTCCCATTAAACTTTGCCTATCTATATGTTCAGCAATTTTGTTCTTTATGATAGTTTCTACCATTTTGCCTGGCACGGATGTCAGACTCATTGGTCTGTAGTTTCCGGTGTCACCCCTTGATCCCTTTTTAAAAACCAGTGTTACATTAGCAATCCCTCCAGTCTTTAGGTACCATAGACAAGTTTAATGATAGTTTACAAATTACTAATAGCAGGTCCGCAATCTCATTTTTTCAGTTCTTCAGCACACTGGGATGTAGACCATCTGGTCCAGGTGTTTTTGCTACTCTTTGGTTTTTGTCAACCTTCCCCCTATTATATCTTCCAGGTACACTGAGATTTCTTTCAGTTCTGATGATCATCACCTTTGAATATAATTCTCTCTTACATCTTCCTCAGTGAGACTGAAGCAAAGAATTCATTTGGTTTCTCTATGATGGCTGGGTTAACCCTAAGTGCCCTTTTTACCCCTTGATCCATCTAATGGTCCAACTGACATCCCCTCACAGGCTTTTTATTTCAATGTACCTGAAAATTTTTTTATTATAAGTCTTTGCTTCCATGGCAAGCTTCTTTTCAATCTTTCTTGTTTTTTCTTGTCAGTGCTTTGCATCTAACTTGCTAGTGCTTATGCTGTTTTCCTGTGGTCTTTCATTTTGATGCCTTCATAGCTGCTATCTTGACTTTCTTTGTTTCAAGCCATTCTGCTCCACCACTGGCTTTTGACCTCTACATTCCACAAAAACTGCTTTTTCCAAGGTTTTCAGTGGTGCTTTGTGGCAATGGCCAAGAGTCTTTACTTGATCACTCATTCCTCCTTTTGACACCACTGATCACCATCTCCTCAACGCCCAATACTTCATTGAATTTCGGGGCCCTGCTCTATCCTGGTGTTCTCCCAACATATCTTTACTTCATCCACAGCTATTCCGTTATCAATCCAATCGCTGTGTCTCAAGGCTCTGTCCAGAGCCCTTTTCTCTCTACACTTCTTCCTATGGTACTCTGAATTTTCCTGCCATGACTGTTTAGTACCACTTTCATGCTAATGACTCTCAGAATCTACATCTCTACCCCTGAAATTCCAATCCCAAATCTCAGCCTACTTTTAGGACATCGCTGCCTAGAGGTTCCACTGCCATCTTAAAACTTAACATGGCCAAGTCAGAACTTCTTGTCTCTACCTCCAAAACCCACTTCTCCTCTTTTTCTTTTCTCTGTGGATGGCCTCTCACCCTCACTGCTCCCTCAGCCCTTAACATTGTGGTCTTCTTTGAAGGCTCTTTCTTTCTCTACGCACATCTCAATCACTTCTAAAGTGTCATTTTCTTCCTCTCTAACCACCAAAATCCATGCTTTCCTTTATGAGCATGCTTACCAAAATGCTCATCATCATTCTTATCACCTTCCAGTTATGTTACTGAATTTGCTTTCTGTAGGCCTCCCATTAAACCATCTTTCTCCACTACAATGCACTTGAAATTCAGCTGCATGAAGATTTATCTTCCTTCAACTTCTCTGTGACCATGCGACCCCTCTTTTCAAGTTGCTACATTGGTTCCCTGTCCATTTCTGCACGCAGTTCAAGTTTCTCTTACCCACCTACAAATGCATTCATTTTGGAAGTACCTCAGTCCCTAGCTTCTCCTCGTGACCTTCATTCATTTATTCTGTATTGGGTGAGGGTCTCTGTCTTAGATGAGGTTCTGCTAGTGTGAAGTTTCTGACTGGGATTATATAACAGTTTGGCTTGTTCTATTTTCAGAATAAGAGAAGTATTAGAGTGTAATATTTGCAGTATTGCTTAGGAAGGATTGTTTGAGTGCTGGCAGTTAGCGCTCTGTTTTCGCATGAGAGGGTGTACTATATTGTACTTCTATTTCTTATTTCCAGAGGCTTCATTGTTAATTTTTCAGCAATCAAATTAAAGACAAGCACACATTTTTAAAAACCACAATACTGTAACTCAAAGGCTGTATTATAAGTGGGTATGTGCTTGTGCTCTGCTGCGTCTGGGTCCCTCAGCCAGCTGTTAGAAGCACGCTTAAGAAGAGATCAGTGAAGGGTGTGGATGACTGAGGCACTCATATTCCCATAACATTGGGGAAAATGAGTAATGTACACACAACACATATGTGCGCACACAATTTTATTTATTTATTTAAAATATTTTCTATACCGTCGTTTAGTTATATACCATCACAACGGTTTACAGATAGGCACATAAATTCAGTAGGTGAATGTGTACAATGGTACATTCTTACAAGTGCCAAAGGGTTCGGTTACATCATGTCTAATTAAAAGCTTGTTTGAAGGGTGAGTTAGATTTGACTATATATACATGTAAGTTACTTCTTTACAGGTATAATTCTCATGTTCTGAGTAATACTATTAAGTTTGACTGTGAGATACAAAAATCCTTTTGTAATGCATGTGTTGAGAGCATTACTGTGTGCTTGGTGTTCTTCTGCCTGTGCCTGCATACTTAATTAATGGGACACAAGCATCTATGCAGATATGCTCCTTTCTTTCTCATGTTTCACCACTAATCATCGATGGCCCTGTTGATCCATTGTTAGATTGTTCATTGCCACTGTCCTGGGGATGCTGCATGGAAGGAATAGAGGGACGAGAGAGAGGTGGCCATTTCAGGGTAGTGCTGGCAAAATTTATGCAAATGAGGGCAGGTCAGGGGTCAGGTTTCTCCCTCCCGCAGCTCTGGACGGTGGAAACGTGGACAACCCTGGGGGTCAGGGTGGCCGTACCACAGATCTTTGAAGTAGCTAAGCAATGCCTCTTCTTCTGTGCAGAAGGGTCAAATGATGGCTGAAACCCAAGGAAGCATTACTGATAGATAAGCTGAAGCTATAAGTTACCCATCAATGCAGCCAGTACTTAATCGTCCAATGCCAGAGCAGCCATGGGGATGGTGGGATAAAATTCACAGGCAACAACTGGAGGAACAAATCGACTGCAGTTATCTGAAGCTGGGTGGGACTAGCCAGTGGAGTCTCCTGTCTTGACACAAGCAAGCCAGTTCATTTCTCTCTCTCTCTTTTTTTTTTTTTTTATTTTACGCAGCAGTTTCCTCCTGCTCCATAATTCCCAGTTCAGTCGGAACCAGGGCTGGAATCAGAATCCATAAGCCTTCATTCACAATTATTTGGGGATTCCTCCACCCCGTCAAGAAGTACCCGGTCTGGTCATTGCAGTGAGAGTCATGGGCCAGGGCCGTACAGCAAGGCACCTTCCAGATCCCTGCAATCGGGTCATTAAGTGTCGCCCTTAACAATGATCATCATAACTGCCCCCAGCCAGGGGGCTGTGAACACGCCCTCTGCAGCATCCCCAGCCAATCTATGGCGTGGGAGACCCGACTTAGGGATCGAACCAGGGACCTGCCACAGGGTGGTGCACAGCAACCCCTGTGACACAGCTCACGTCAAACGTCTCTGGAATGCCCGCTTCATCGTGCT
Organism: Rhinatrema bivittatum; assembly: GCF_901001135.1. NCBI lineage: Eukaryota > Metazoa > Chordata > Amphibia > Gymnophiona > Rhinatrematidae > Rhinatrema > Rhinatrema bivittatum. Next base: position 19,758,933 of record NC_042617.1, on the reverse strand, counting down.
GGATCCATCTGGGTCTCTGCCCCCTCTCTTCCTTTGTTTTAAAATTTGGAAGAGAGACTGTTGGGGCTTTCAGTGCTCCCCCAGCACCTCCTTTAGGCCCTATGAGCCCTCTCTGTGTCTGCACTGCCTACTCCAAGCCACACGTTTTGTTAATGTAGACTTGCCTTTGTCTTGAAAAGGATAACCTGTTTCCATTATTTCTGCTTTCACCCGATTATGAATTTTAAATGTCACATTTCACCCATAATCTACTTTGAAAAACACCATGGGGTCGATTTTAAAAGGAGCATGCGTGGTTCCCGGCGCACGGACAGTGGGGGGAGGGGGGATTTTACAAAGGAACGAGCGGCGACACAATCGGGCCTCCCCCAGTTTCCTCCCGGTCCGCTCCAATTAAGAAGCGGGACTCTGGGAGGGAACTTTCCTACACCTTCTTCCCCCTCTCCTCCCCGTCCCCTAAACCTACCCTAACTATCCCTAATTTTATTATTTATACTTACTGCTCCTCTGGAGAAGGAGTAATCTGCGCCTGCTGGCCCGCTGCCCCTTTTCCCTCGGCTGGCACTTCTGCGCGTACTGGGGTTTACGCACGTGGACAGGTCCACTAAAAAATGTGTGCAAGGGCCGGCCATGCGTGTAAACTCCGAAATTTACGTGCACAGCCCTTTTAGAATCCGGGCTTATTCTGCCACGAACTGGCACCAGTTAAAGAGGGATTATGGATACCTGTGAACCAATAGACACACAAGGTTTACACCAATGAAAGGTCCCAATTATAGCGGGAAAGAAAACAGCCCACACTGTATGATTTGCTTAGGTACAGAGAGGCAGATATACAGTGCCATTTAGCTGGATAGGTTTTGACTTATGCAGCTAGGTGGCGGCAGATGAATATCTGCCTGGGATCAGCTGCCGCCACTTAGCTGAATAACCCCTTACCTGAATAAGACTTTATCTGGTTAAGTGGTGGGTGGGGTTCCAAGAAGGAACTGACTTATCTGGATAAGTTATCTGGTTAACTCTGGTCAAGCCGCAGGCCTGTCCTAAAGATAGCCAGCTAACTAGCTCAGCAGCTTAAAATGAACTCAGAGTTATTGTGACTGGAAAAAACATTTAACACATTTTGGCCAGAAGGATGTGTGTTAATAATTCTCTCCCCGAAGAGCTCTGCCAAATACATGACCCACCTTCTTTCAGGCCTTCAATGCCAAACCCACACCTTCTGCCACCCTAGAAAGAAGTTGAATTGAGTATGATCTGGCTTGAACATGCATCTGATGCCACCATGCATTGCGAGGGCATTCCTGGATGTGGGACCAACCTGACAGATTCCCCCCTCAGGCATGCTCCATTGGTCCTTAGCTACTTGCATCTTAGCACCTCCACCTGGGGACGAAGTTTGTTAGTAGATGGGATTTCCTGCCCTTCACGCCAGGAAACCTGAAAATCAGAAGGGACTGTAAAGAGGGCTGGCAGTATGTACAAGCTTTATTAGATTACATGTCTATATACATTTCTACAAGACATCACACAGCACATTTAGCTTCTTGAGGCTATTAGTCTCCACAAGTTATGACCATATAAAAAAGAGAGAACCACTTGCATTCCCTTTGATCTAATACAGTTACCCTCTCTCTTTGTCTCTTTTCACTGTACCCCAGGTCTCACCCATGTAAAGAAATGGATACTCTCAGTCAAAAGTGTGGGGGGGAGGGGAGATCCATTGCATCCAGACTGCTGCTGATGTCTCCTCTGCTCCACATCCACTTTGCAGTTGGGTCCATGCCCACCCAGGGGACCAAATTCCACCTCCCAATCTGCTGCTAAGGTCAACACCCTCCTGAAGGACACTGCACCACCTCCTGCTTGGCTGCTGGGATCAACATATTCTCGTGGAACCAGCTCCCCTTCCTGATTAGCCACGAGGGTTTACATTATGCTGAGGGATCCAACTCTGCCTTTTATCCTAGTCCAAGTTTCTATTGCTGTAGTTTAGTCTTCTTCCTCTGTAGGAGAGGTTTCTATTGTTAGGATTTATAGCTTATAACTTGCTCAGTGATTCTAGCTCAGCTGAATCACAGCCTGAGTGTTCAGTAGTATTCACCCAGTTTGATGGGACCCATCCTCCCAACCACGGTTTTCCCCCATTGTCATTCAGGGTGGGAATCTGTCTGTTTGATAGGACTGCCTTTCAATATATTTTCAACTTTAATTTCTCCTTTAATCAAAGTTCTACAATTCAGGACTTAGCCATTATTTGTTTGTGAAGTAATATATGAATGTAATTCAGCAGTAAGAGTCAGGCAATTATTATATGCAAATCCCCAACCTTGAAACTGACTCAGGACTCTACAAGAGGGGTTTAATCACCTTAACAGCAGGAGTCTGATAACCTTTTCAGCTTTACTGTGACTTTCCCAGGCTGACCATTCACATTAAAATGCCTCTTCCTATTGCAGTTCATTTCAATTACAGCATGCTTACCCCCCCATGAAAGCCAGGGGGGGGGGGGGGTAAGCATGCTGTAATTTGTCTTGGCCTCAATAACATGCCACTCTTTTGCATGTACCCCTCCCCTAGAGAAAAGTCTCAAGGTATTTCTTCATCCTGCTGGGGTCATAGTCAGTCACCTGCTTGTGTGCTACTGTCAGAGGGGCTTCCACTGGGTTCCCCAGGCTATCAGAAGTCGACCTCGACCTGGGCTTCTCGCTCCTGCCTGTCCTCCTGGGTTCTCTGGGTGGCAGTAGAGCCAATTCCTCAGTCTCTTGTTTTGCTAAGAAGTTCCTTATTTATTTTGAGTTAGTAGTCACTAGTATTCTGCAGAGCCGCCGCTCAATCTTAGTCAGTGTACTGTTGATTTATTTAAAGTTTAGTCCCTTGATATGCACGTTGATATCGTTAAGCTGCTAATGACCTCCGATTTTATGCTATTTTTCCCCAGTGTTATCCCGGATAATTGTATGCTGCTATTCTAATGTGTTGTCGCCTGCTTTGAGTTGCCTTCCACATAAAGGCAAGTAATAAACCCCAAATAATTAATACATAAATGGATAAATAAATAAGGTAATGTGAAACCTTCCTATTGCCGCGATCGGCTTCACTCCTTCCCCTTCTCCCCCCATCATCTTTCGGTGCCGCCAGCTGCTCATCTGCGCTCCCCCCTCCCCACATGGAGTGAATGGGCCCGAGCCCGGCTTTCAGCGAAACTGAACAGCACTGCATAAATCTATGGGCCGGCACAGCAAGGCGTCCCCACGCAGCCTTAACCCCCTCCTTCTGCATCTGTAGCACATAATTTGAACATTTTTGTTCTTTTGTAGCGCGTATGAATGGTCTGATGTGGAACTTTTGTGGATGCAACACTGACAATGATATCTGTTCATGAAACGAAAATGAGAATCTCCCTGCAGCTGCAGGGGAAGAATTGCTTTGTAAATAGAAGTGCGATTGCTGGAGTTTTTAGAGCTTTTGAACACACTTTGCCTGGCAATTGATGTGAGAGGGGGGCGGGGGAGGGAGGGGGGACTCTAATCTGCCTCCTAGTGCAGCACCGGCAATGCAAACAGTGCAAAATCAACACAGAACGGCACCTGCGCTTCTGAAAGCGCCGGAGGGGGGGAAGGGATTAGGGAGCGTGTCAAAATGACTCCTTCCGACAGCAAGCGGGAGGAATGCCTGAATGACGAACCTCAAATGCTTCTCAAATGTACAATCTAGAGGGGGCCGAACAGATTGCTGTTAAATCCAGGGGCCCTCCGGCAATTGCAGTGCCCTTAGGGGATTGCACTAGATCAGGTAAGGACTAGCTAGCTGGCCTCGAATTCTTCTGCATCAATTCTAAACCGATGTTTGCTGATTTCTTCGCTTGCCATGGATGCTTAGGGGGTAGATTTATCAAGGCAACGGTCCCTGGGAAAAAAAAAAAAAAGCTCCAGCGTGTTGCTATTGGAATCTTTCCCTTGCTAAACCTGGAGCCTACTGTTGAAAAATCTGCCCTTCTGTGCCCTGTTTTCATATAGATTGCCATCAATTGCCTGTATGCACGATGTTTTGCTTTCACAGGATCACCGTTAAGTTTTCCTCTTGGGTGCTGCAGATGCCAGGGTCCACTCTAGCCTTGACTGGTCAATCATTGCAGCATATGCACAGCTGCCAAGTTACCTCCATTTCCAGGAGGGAGACTCTGTGGCCAGTCCTGGTTTTGAACTCATATTCCAAAGCAGTGTGGTATCCATATAGTCCCTGATTCTACCCCAATGGAAACCAGTGCTGCAGGTCCCATAATGCATCTGGATAGGCTTGTCAGAAATCCAGGACTGGCCAGAGCTCTCCCTCCTGGCGGCTCTGCACATGCATTCCTCATAACAAAGTAACATATTCAGCAGAAAGCACCCCAAGTTACTCAAGCCTGGTCAACTCAGGAAGCAAAAAAGCATGAATGCAATGCCAGAAAACCTAAGCACTGACCCTTGGAAAAAGAAGACAAGCAATGCATCAGCCTCTTTAAAAGAGGTTTGCTTACCAGACCAACAAACCTAGAGAAAATCTGGAGCAGCTGATCAAATGTGTGTGTTTGAACCTTTTTAAAAAGTCACACCCCACTGCTGGCAAAGTCCATGGCTGATCTGTACAAGTCTGAAACAGGGCCACTCAAAATTTGAAATAGATTTCTGTGGATTGGCAGAATGGGCTCGGATTTCCATGGATTTGATCAAATCTCCCTGCAATACCGGTGGAGCAAAAATCAGATGGATTTTTCTAATGGATCTCAGGGGATTACCCACCTTTTGTCAATCCTGAACCAGGCTGAATTCCAGATGGTAAGGGTTTGACTTCAGGAAGCTCCAATCACCCTATCTATAAGAGACCATTCTACACCAAGTTTCTGCTCAATCGACTGGCTCCCTGTCCAAGGGCGGGTAAAATTCAAACGTGCGATTCAGCATACAAATCACATAATATTGCTGACGCCCCCTGGATCGGCTCTCTTTTACGTACTGTTTACAGCTCGTAAGATCTGGTTGGAGGTACCTTCTGCGCACCCTGCTCACCGTGTTGAAATGCATTGACCGGGCGTTTTCGGTCGCCGGTCCATTATTCTGCATCTCGTTACCTGGACAGCTCCATATTATGTCCCATACATAGGCATTTAAAAATGCCTTTAAAGGTTAACTCAAAGTACATTGCAAGTACATTGATAGTTTTCCTTGGCTATTGTTAAGAATGTATTTATACCGAAACACAATCATTCCTGGGTAATTACTGATATGGTGTTTCTCCCTGGACTGCAATCAGTATCACCCTGATAGTTTTGTTCAGTCTCTAGGAAATTTCCATCATTCATGTCTTTTATTTTTTTTTTTTTAATAAATGTTGTATTGGCTGAGATTTTATGCATGCTTAATGTTAGCCTGACCTGAACTTTGGAGGGTGTGCGTGATAAGTCTTTTAAAATAAATAAAACCTTATTAACTCCTTTGGCCCCTTTGGCATTCCATGCCAGAAATTTCACAAATTTGCTGATATTATTATTTCTATGATTTATATTCTGCCTTTTCAGGCACTTCAAAGTGAATTACATTCAGATACAGAGGGCTCACAATCTAACCCCTAGATTCATCAAGACGTGATGTTTTCTTGCAGGAGGGGTTCCACTATCATGGGGGGGGGGGTGTCACCGTGATAGTGGGGTACTTCCCCCCCCCCCCCAAACACATTGCGACTTGATGGCGCATTCTTTTGTGTTATGGCCAAACAGCGCAACACAAAGGAATACAGTGGTGACCCCCAACCTGACGGGACTGCCACTGCCGCTGGCCATGCAAAAAATAAACCACGGCCAAACGAGGAGGTTGAGCTGGGGTGGGGGGGGGGCATAGCTGACTCCTGTTTCAACCCAGGGCTGCCAGTCTAGACAGCCCCCTCCCAAAATAAAAATAAAGTTTAAAGTATGTAGGGCAGCAGTGGTGGCCCCCCGATGTCCAAGCCCCCCTCCAAAGACCCCCCCTTACCTTAGCATCGATCCTGCATCGAGAACAGGTTCACTCTCGCACCTGTCCCGGTCAGTGCCATTTTCCAAAATGGCACCAACTTCACCTTGCCCCAGCCTTGTGACTGGGGTAAGGTCTGGGGACTGGATCAGGCCGCGTGGTCGGCTATGATAAAATATTTGCATCAGATTGCCTAGTAATGCATACGTTTGCATTATTCATGCATGCAAATTGCATGCAAAGAATGTCATTGTAACAGGGGAGGGTATTTGAATGGGGACATGCAAAATATTGTAGATAGCACGTGATATATGTGCTGTAATGCACATATATAAATATCCATGTAAGTTTGTACTTGAGGTAAAGGAGAATAAAGTAGTGATGTGCATTCGAGAAAAATTTGTTTCGGGGTTAGTGCGCACTAAACCAAAATTCAGGTCTCCCCGAATTTTAAAGGCCTGAACCGTGGGAAACCGAAATTTCCTGTGGTGGGTCGATAACGAAGGCCGAACCAATAGGTTCGGCTGAAGCACATCCCTAGAGTAAAGTGACTTGCCCAAGGTCACAAGGTTTTCAACCCTGACTTAAAGGGTTCACAGTCCATTGCTCTAACGACTAGGCTACTCCAATACAGAATGGTGTGTTCGGCCGAGCGCACCGTTTAGCCCCCGTTTGACCGCGCGCTTTACATGCGCTATTATTACCCCTTATACTCCCCTTACCTAGGGCCCATTTAATCTGTGACGGTTTTAACCACGTCTCCGTTTCGCTTGCAGTGCTCCCTGGGTATCTGTAGCAAGCTTCTGGAGTTCCTGTTCTAATAGGCTCCATTCCATTTCAGGCTTGCTTTCACAATGTTTTCCGTCTGACTCAGGGGGGAATGCTCACCCTCCCCGCTTTTGTTTTTGAAGCTCACAGACCGAAGCTGAAAATGCGTCTGATGCTGCATTAATTTTTCTCCCTAGGCGTGTCCATCTTAGCATGTCTTCCTTACCTCAGGCGGTCGGGCTTTGCTCTCTTGTGTCTGTAATTCTGCTGTGACCTCTTAGCAAGGGAGAGGCATCTACTGGGGACGGAGACGCGACAGCGCGTTTGCTAATGACTATGGATGCTGCTGAGCTGCTTTTCTGCGCTTCCAGGATTTCAAATGTGGCGGAACGTTCCATTTCACATCTGGGATGGTTTGGGAACTATCTGCTCTCTTAAACTTAGCACAGCAGATTTACGGAGAACGTGAAACAGGCTGGGTCTATCCTTGTGCAGGATCTTTTTTTTATTTTGTCTTCGTTTGTGTTTATTAATTTTATAATTTATAGTCGTGAAAATACATTTAACAGCTACATGTCTAAAGGAGAAAAAAGATTACGGCTAAATATTGTGCATTATGAAGCAAACGGTTGCAAATTGTGCAGCACTTTAACATAATCTATCCACCCAGGGAAATGTATTTTAAAATTGCCCCCCTAAATAAAAAAGGAACCACCAGGAAACAGCAGCAATTCTGCCTATATTTGAGTTCAGAGAATTAAAGAACAGGAAGGAAAGGAAAAAAACAAACAAAACAAAACAAAACAAGATCACAAACAAATCTAAAGACTTTTAAAAAAAAGAAAAAAAAAATTCATCAACTACCCAATGGGAGAGATTTTCACAAATGTGACCCAGATGGATGCTTGTGAAGGTGAATTTTAAGAGTTCTATGTGTGAGCGTGAGCACACGCACGTGCAAGGGATGGGGCACAAATACATTTGCTCATATAAAAAAGGGGCATGCTGGGGGGGGGGGGGGGGTTCTGGGAGGGGTCAGCATTTACATGCAGCAGGTGCTATATTAAAACCCGCGACCGCCATGTTATGTGTGCATATTTCCTTCTGATAATTATCAGGTGTAAATCAGAATATAGTTCTTTATAGACAAATACTGACTGGATGAAGGGTCTGGTAAACATGGGGGAGTGCAGGCTGAAGAGCCAGGAGGGCCTTGATGACCAAGAGAGAGACTGGGCAAACCGGTGCACTAATAGGTAAAAACGGTCATTTCCCTCATGCGCACATGTAATAAGATCTGATAATCTGCATGCGTGAAAGCCAGCAGCTGCTAAGGAGAATACACGAGTTACATTTCCTCTTATAAATGATTAAAATTAGGAGCACAAATACGCGTGCATAGCAGATGCCTGCCACTTATCCGGATAAGTCTTAAAAAGTGCTACATAGCCGGATAGGTAAGACAGCCGGATAAGACCTCAAACACTGGTTATCTGTCTCTTTCTTATCTGCCTATGTAGCACTCTTCTTTTACTTATCCAGCTATCTTACTTATCTAGATAAATCTTACAGTCCTACTCAATTTGGATAAGTTGCCACAGCGCTATTTGGCCAGATATTTGTCACCACTTAGTCAGATTAGTCAAAACTTATGTTTAAACTACATGCTGCATATTTTAATACGCAGCCATGTTGGATAGATTTATGCATACTTTATAAAGTTTGCATGCATTTGCACACATGATATATATAATATGTGTGCGACTGTCCATATAGTTACATATATGGGCCTGCTCATGCGTGTTTCAAAGTTATCCTCTTAATGTGCCCGCTTCCCGAAATTCTCAAAGGAAAGACACTCCGCATTGTTTCTCTTTTTGAAGCTGACAAACACAAAACCCGTGCGCTACAAATGCCGGCGTGCTTTGCTACCACTAGTGATGTGGGCGGAGGAAGGGGAGAGGTGTACGCCCGCTGTTCTCCTCTCCCTATCTAAAGTTAAACCATCCTGGGAACAGGCTAAAAGTGCTCAGACATAAGGAAACCCGCCTGTACTTTTAGCTGCATTTGAAGAAGGCAGTTTTCAAGTAGAGGGGGCCAGTCTTACCTGGGTAAATGTCTTTGAAGATCACCCTCCATATCACAAGGGAATGAAGATAACCTCAAAGAAAATAATGACAAACCGCCAAGCTCAAGCTAATCCAGATCAAATTACTGAAATTCACTGGAGACAGAAGCGAAAGCTTACTGATCTAAACCTGCTTCTCCATTCTGAACTCAAAGGAAGGTCAACAACTGCTCTGGATAAAAATAAAAAAAAAAAACCCACAAAAAGCTTCATAATTATAAAAAAAAAATGTAACATTTACATGAGTACCATTATGTGCAATGTGTGCCACGTTTAAACACTTGGCCATAGAAGTTTAAAAGCCTACTTTGTCCTACTCTGTCGATCTTGATCCATCCAAATGCCATCTTACATTACAATCTAGAAATTTCCCATCTTATAAAAAATATATATCTTTTTTTTTTTAAACTAGTCTTGCTCAGTCTCCAATGCAAATATCACACACAGCATGGTATTCCATCTGGTGATCTTTAGGGAAGAAAAATGTCTTCATAACCCATAAACAATTTTTTTGAGATCGTGTTTCTTTATTTAAAACAAATTCAATGAATACACATGTGACCTCAGCTTGAGGATCTGACCCTTCTTATTGGCAGTCAGTCCCACTAATTTATTTGTTGGGTCATGCAGACGGTGAGCGGACTCTAAAGAGGCAGTGGGATAGGCTGTGTTAAATTAACCTAGACTTATTAGAGAGCTATACAATAAATACTCTCCCCTCCTTCAGCCCTGACCCTCTTTAGGACATTAGGTGCTGGCCACCCTTGAGGTTCCAACAAACAATCAACTTGTTTTCTGGAATATCTAGCCAGCAACTATATACAGATCTTCTGGTCGGTATACAGAGCATACGGGATTAATCAGAAGTTCATGGGATACTTAGTCAAGTTAATCATTCAAAATCTAAGAGTAATACATTGTATCCCAGAGACTGGAATATCATCTTCTTCCATCCACTACTCCCAAAAAATTCTCAAAACATTAGGCAGCAGAATGCATAGCTTACATCCCTTATCCTTTATTGATTGCCACTTGCAGGTACACCTCTTTTCCACTCTGAAACCACACAAAAGAGACAGGTGAATCCCATTCTTCAGAGTCCTCTTCCTTTTGAACCCCAAACTGCAGTGTGGAACACGTAAAGCATACCCTTCCAATTCCTCTTCCTCCTTCTCTCCAAATTCCATGTGGAACATGGGGCTCACATCCCTATTGTCTACTCTCAATTCCCTTGCCACTCGATCTTCTACTTGGTCAAACCAACTTGACCTTCCCAGCAACATGCAGGCCTCCCCAGGCTCCTCTATGCTCAGGTCCCCCCCTGGGGAACCCCTCCTTTTGGAACAACCCATCTTCCTAACTCCCAGCCATTTTATGAGGGGGAGGAATTGCCTCTCCTCTAAACTCTCATCCTGGAGTCTCCTACCTTGAAGGGAAAAGCCCCTGCAGAGGCTCACTCCATACTGGAGGGATCCCCGGGCCCACCAACCCACAGGCTGGTGGACTGCAAGCTTCTTACATCCTGGAGGTCCCTCTCCTTCTTCACGCCATACTCCGAAAATGGCATTTTTCACCAGATGGACCCAGGATTTATGACCTCCTAGGCCACTCCCCACCAATCATTGCTTCCCATTCTAAACCCTTAGACAGTAACTTTAAAACCAGCGTGCCCAGTTAAGAGGTAGGTCTTCCAAACCCCCCTGGTTTAATACTCTTTACTAGACCCTTAAAACCCCGCTGATCCTCCTATTTTATCTTTATTATGTAACTTATACGGCATCCGTAGCAGAAGTAAAGTTACACGGCAGGGGGTCTCAGTGCGCGCTGGAACGCATGATTATTTACACGCACGTCTCAGCTTCATGCCCCCGCCCCGCCCCTTTCTGAAACCTCCGAGAGGTGCGCGCTGTGGCATTTACGCGCGTATCCGGGCGGCTTTCAAAATCCGCTCGGCCCAGGCGAACCTGACCCATTTGCGCGCAATCCCCCTAATTAACACGCGCGTCGGGCTTTTAAAATTCACCTTCAAACGAACGAACCCAATTAAAAACGCATCTCAGCGCAACACAACATAGCTCCACAGTTCCCCCAAATGTCATCCACGTAGAAGTCGTGCCAGAACCTAACGCTCCTGAGCAAGGACACCCCACGGGTCCCCCCCCCCCCCCCAAGCTCCTTGTACAACTCTCGTGGGCGGCAGCACGATTAATGATCCTGCCACATACAAAAATAAAGGAGAAGCAACGAAGCGAAAAGAAAATTACACCGCATGAAAAAAAAAAACCAAACTTTTCTATCCCAAGCCACCTACCTGACTTCGTATGAATTAAATAGGCAAACTTTCAGTAGATAAACACCGAGAGAATGCCAAATTTCAAGCATCTTACGAATCTTATTAGCTCTGCCTGCTATTTTAGCTTCACATTGATAGGGCGCATGTGAACAGTGAAAGAGTTGCAGTCTCTTTTTTTTTTTGGAGTTTCAGACAGGCTTTATTGTAATAATGAAAGGCAAGACGACAAGAAGCTGAACAGGAGGGAAAACAAACCATCCAAAATAATAATTACATCGTCCAGCAAAGAAAGGCAGAATATACATAGCATATTAAAATATCACAATCCCTCACCACCCCCGACGTTGCCCAAGAGGGCTGCTCTAGGTGACATCGGATAGGGTGGAAACAGATCCCACTTCTTTACCAGCAAGTTTCAATAGTGGATCTCCAATTCTAGGCCCGTTGTGGTATGTATTCCGCACGAGGTATGTAACTCATTCCATAGGAAATACGGAGCAGCCTGCTTGGATCCACCCTGCAAAGGAAGGTTTAGCTGGTGATTGGCATCGTATATTAAATTTATATTACCCTGTCGACCCTTCACAAAACCTGTTTGATCTTTATGTACCAACTGAGGTGGGAAAACTCTCGAGACGGGCTGCCGACACCTGAATGCTACAGCGAGCATTATATTCAGAAGGGATGTGCGCAGCAGAACATCATTTTTTTTTGTTTTGCTTCACTAATTCATTTTGCATGCCTCCATAATTTATTTTGTTCATTTCAGACCCAAAAACAAATTTCATTTATTCATGTCGTCTGTTCATTTGTTTTCCATTGAAGTCAGCGGGAGGGGGGAAACAATGCATCCTAGTTTGGGCTCCAACATTGTGGGTTTTCTATTCAGGTCCAGCGAAACTTGAAGGCAGCCATCAGCAGCAGAGGGAAGAGCAGCCCGATCCACCATGACTGGAGCGAAGTAGCAAAGCACAGTGCAGCCTGCAAATAATTTTAATAACTAATAATCATAATAATAAGAGTGGCATGAATAGCTCAAAGCACTGGGACAGGGCAATACAGCCCAAAAAAAGAGGCATCATCCACACGCCGGGGCCCCGCGAGAGGAGCAAAGCAGCACCTAGGGTGGCAAGGCTTCAAAAAAAGGGGCATAGGGTAGCAACAAACGTGGCATGAGGCCCCATTGCACTAAAAGAGGTGGCAAGCAGCACCAACAGTGGCATGAACAGCCCAATGAGCAATGAGACGGGGGAGAAAGCAGCAAACGCCTCAGCAGAAACTGCCAAGGCGCCGATGTAGGGCCAAAGCAGCGTCAACGGTGGGCACGAAGAACCCCCAAAGCACCATGGAAGTGGCAAAGCAGCCACGGACATTGGCAGGAATATCGCAAGGCTCCAAACGGGGGGCAATGGGCAGCAATACAAATGTCAGGAAAATCTCAAGGCACCGTGCAAGGGATGTGAGAACTTTCTTGCTGTGACAACTCTCACCTCATTGATCACTGAAACTGATTCAGCTAATCCGGCCGGGTAGGTGAGTGGGGTGGTGTCCCTTTTCTAAGAACATAAGAAATTGCCATGCTGGGTCAGACCAAGGGTCCATCAAGCCCAGCACCCTGTTTCCAACAGTGGCCAATCCAGTCCATAAGAACCTGGCAAGTACCCAAAAACTAAGTCTATTCCATGTAACCATTGCTAATGGCAGTGGCTATTCTCTAAGTGAACTTAATAGCAGGTAATGGACTTCTCCTCCAAGAACCTATCCAATCCTTTTTTAAACACAGCTATACTAACTGCACTAACCACATCCTCTGGCAACAAATTCCAGAGTTTAATTGTGCGTTGAGTAAAAAAGAACTTTCTCCGATTAGTTTTAAATGTGCCCCATGCTAACTTCATGGAGTGGCCCCTAGTCTTTCTACTATCCGAAAGAGTAAATAACCGATTCACATCTACCCGTTCTAGACCTCTCATGATTTTAAACATCTCTATCATATCCCCCCTCAGTCGTCTCTTCTCCAAGCTGAAAAGTCCTAACCTCTTTAGTCTTTCCTCATAGGGGAGCTGTTCCATTCCCCTTATCATTTTGGTCGTCCTTCTCTGTACCTTCTCCATCGCAATTATATCTTTTTTGAGATGCAGCGACCAGAATTGTACTCAGTATTCAAGGTGCGGTCTCACCATGGAGCGATACAGAGGCATTATGACATTTTCTGTTTTATTCACCATTCCCTTTCTAATAATTCCCAACATTCTGTTTGCTTTTTTGACTTCCGCAGCACACTGAGCTGACGATTTCAATGTGTTATCCACTATGATGCCTAGATCTCTTTCTTGGGTTGTAGCACCTAATATGGAACCCAACATTGTGTAATTATTGCATGGGTTATTTTTCCCTATATGCATCACCTTGCACTTATCCACATTAAATTTCATCTGCCATTTGGATGCCCAATTTTCCAGTCTCACAAGGTCTTCCTGCAATTTATCACAATCTGCTTGTGATTTAACTACTCTGAACAATTTTGTGTCATCTGCAAATTTGATTATCTCAATCGTTGTATTTCTTTCCAGATCATTTATAAATATATTGAAAAGTAAGGGTCCCAATACAGATCCCTGAGGCACTCCGCTGTCCACTCCCTGCCACTGAGAAAATTGTCCATTTAATTCTACTCTCTGTTTCCTGTCTTTTAGCCGGTTTGCAATCCACGAAAGGACATCGCCACCTATCCCATGACTTTTTACTTTTCCTAGAAGCCTCTCATATATTCTCATTGCTCCATGCTTGTCCCTACGGAAGCTGTCTTCCTGGTCAAAGAGGATGATCTTCTCCAATAGAAGAAGTTCCTTTCTTTGACCAAGGTAATATGACTTAATGTGCTTCCAGGCTAGAACCTCCAAATCACCATAAGAGGAAGAAAATCATCACAGTGACCTGAAGCCAGAGAGGACTCTGGAGAATGTGTGTAGCAGTCATGATGTGCAGTGTCAGACCTTAGCTCATTTATGTATAGGACAAAAGACTAAGCTATAGGCTGGAAGATGGTGATCTTGCCATCCTGGGTGGGGGGAGGCGAGGGCCAGTGCTAGCTTTGTTTGCTGCCCTGGGTGAACATTTACTCTGCTCCCCCGCCCTCACCCCTCGATTCATTCAGTCTCTGTCCCAAGCCCACCAAAAAAAATAAAGCCCAGCTCCCTCCAGCAATCCATATTTTTAATAACTGACATCCACCCAGCCCCAACAGAACCTATGGTCAAGGGAAAGGTATCAGGCACGCCAGACAAACCTTACAACCTTACAAACCTTACAACCTTGCATAAACGTTTCACCAAGATCTTCCTCTGGTGGCATGTTCCTTGACACAATGGAGGCCATAGGATGGACTCAACACATTTCTGAAACTACAAACAAGCAACACTCTTGATTTAATATTCGCTAATTGTTGCGCTGGGACAAGTAGAGTGTGCCCTTGGGCCTCGGCGAACCGGGAGAGGAGCTCTGAGGAAGCACCGAGGCAGGTGAGACAGAGCCATATCTGGGCGGAAACCGGAAACCCAGGCCCCTGCCGACCTGCACGGCCTCCGTGAGGCCAACCACGCATGGTTGGTCTCTGAGTAGTGCGCCGACCACTCCAAGCCCATTCGGACCTGCCGCTGGGTAACGTCTGAGGCGGCAGGCCAGACAGGAGGCAGAGGAGGACGAAGACCACAGGCATTGGACAGACACAGGTGCTGATGAAGACGAAGACTCAGGTACTGATCAAGACGAAGACTCTGACATTGAAGAAGACGAAGACTCAGGCACGGAAGGCAAGGTTAGCTAAAATTAGACAACTAAAAGTCTGGAACTTTCAAGAGAGCGCAGGACCTCTTGCCGCTCGCAGACACTCAACGAAGAGCAGCACAGAAGTGCAGGACGGATGACAGCCCCTCAGGAAGTCCAGGAACAGGAAAACGAACATCTGGACATCAGAGATGGAGGAAGTCAGGACAGACGGATGGAGGTATCCGGCCAAAACTCATAGTAGCAACGTCCTTGACTGAGCTTCAGGACCCCGGCGTGATCGACGCACCTGACAGGTCATTCGAAGGAAGACGAAACTTCTGACCTGGCGTGGAAGACGCATCAGAAGGTCATCCCGAAATTGGACTGAGGACGGGCCACTAGGAGGTAAATCCGGAACCAAGAACATAATCATGATCTGACAAGGGACATGGAGAATCCTCGGTGATGACGGATGGAACTGTCCCACTGAGCGCCCTACACAACCCAACTGGGCTGGTCGCGGACCACACAGGGATGGAACAGCTGGAGACATGGCGGATGACAGGAACATCTGGACACATCAGCAATGGAGCAGACGTCAGCAGAGACCAGGAACATAGACAGCGAGGGATCCCACGAAGACAGGAAGATGCCTGGAAGGAGCAGGAAGCAAGAAGTCTTAAGGAGGACTAGTCTCTTACCATGGCAAGGCTGGGATGAAAGCAGAGCCCTTTTATAGGGCTAAAGGAGAACTCCCATGATGACATCATCAGGAGGGCCAGGAGGACTGGCCCTTTAAATCTTGCAGCGAGGCGCTGCCTTGCACCTAGGGGCAGGACCCTGGAGAGCGGTGTCCATGCCGCGAAGAGGAGCAGGAATGGCACTAGGCCGCAAAACCAGGCCCAGCGTCTGCGGCACCTTGCCACCACGGAGGAAGGCTTCTGGGCGGCCTCTGAGCCGCGAGGGAGGAACTGAAGGCAACTCCCTGTCGCTGGGCAACAACAGGAACGCTGGCGGCTCCCTGGGCCGCTCGGAAGGAGGCTGAGGGGTTGGCTCCAGCCGCGTGAAGGACAGGTGACGGTGGGCCTGCCGTGAAGTACGCGGTGGCTCCAGCACACTGGAAGGTCCGAGGGCGGCTCCTGCCGAACAGGCACGACGGTGGCCTCTGGGCTGCAAGGTAAGCGCCTGTTCGCAGCACAGCCCGTGAGCAGGAGTGCAACACAAATCCTAACTACTACAATATAAGTACTAAACACAAGACAATTCCCTGGTGTGACCACTATCTAATCAAAGCTGAGCTAATATATTAAAAAAACCTAATAACTAAAAATTCTGAGATAAAGAAACACGATATTATTCAGAAAAAAATAAAACTAGAAACTCTAACTAATGGATCAAAATTAATGATTTAAACGTAAACAGCTGCTATGATGCATTTAATTCATGGGAAAATATGATCAAAGAAATTGCAGATGAACATAGCCCTATAGAAACAATAACTTTAAACAAAAACAAAGTAAATCAGAGAAAATTGAACCTCTTATATAATGAAAAACTGAAAGCCCAAAAACTGCTAAAAAAATAGAAAAAAAGATGGCGAAAAAGCCCTACAGATGACTCACTTAGAAGAAACAAATCTCACCTATCCCATTACAGAACACTAACGAACAAATCAAAAAAAGAATATTATCTTTGACTCAAAACTCTTGTTTTGAAGCAGTTAAGAGTCTAATTAAAGACCCCTCTTCACATCATACAATGAACATCAATTTTACAAAAACTTAATGTAATGATTATGCAACAGCACTAACAGAAAAAATCAAGATGCTGAATCAACAAATAACTTATTCCAACCCTCCAATAGTAACAGAAGATCTATCTCCACAAGATCAATGGTTATCATTTGACAGAGTAGCGAAACTGGAGATAAGCAAAATTATAACCAAACTTAAACCTGCTACACATCCACTTGACCCGATACCAGCCACCCTACTAAAACAAGTAAACCAGACAATAACCCCTACAATCACAATGCTAATCAACCTCACCCTTGAGGAAGGTTATATGTCCAAGGTCTAAAACAAGCAGTTATAAAACCAATTTAAAAAATAAATCTGGAAGACCTGATGATTGGAATAACTACCATCTGATCTCCAACTTAACCTTCATTGAAAAAGTAGTCCTTACCCAACTGGAAAATCATCTGGAAGATAAGATACTTTATCCTAATCAATTTGGATTTCGAAAAAAAACAACCAAAACTCTTCTTCAATCCTTATTTGATCCTATTTTACGAGGTTTTGACTCAAACAAATCATACTGCCTAGTCCTAATTGAGCTAACAGCTGCCTTTGACACTGTTGACCATAATATGCTATGCCAAGAGCTGAAAACATCAGAATTGATGGAAATGTACTAAAATCATTTCAAATAAAATTTGACAATTACTTGTCTGATGCCTTCCAAAGTACAACTGGCTTCGCTGGCTAGAGCGCCCAAATTGACGGGCGCTCAAGCCAATGAAAGCACATGAACGTGCGTGCCTGACGTCACGGCGTACATCACACAAGCCCGTCCATGTGCTTTCGGTGGCTTGAGCGCCCGTGCACTATGGGCGTGCGTTCTTCCGACTTCGCCAGCGGGGGCCACTGGAAGCCGCTTTCCCCGCCGGCTGCCCCCTCCTGAGGACGGCAGAGAAGGCTGAAAGGGCTGAAAAAGAAACAAAAAGTAAGTTGGTTACACTTATTCACATATTTTACATGTCGAGTCGCTTCGGGAGGAGGGGATTTTAGGTTTTATATATTTTACATGTCCAGTCGCTTCGGGAGGAGGGGATTTTAGGTTTTTAGGTTTTACATATTTTACATATCCAATCGCTTCGGGAGGAGGGATTTTAGGTTTTTAGGTTTTATTTGGTTAAAGTTGGGATCCACTTCCTGGTACCTGTCATTTCAAATGTAATTTGAAATGACATTTGAAATGACAGGTACCAGCGCACCCAGGATACTGTATAGGCGCTGTATAAAGCGCCTATACAGTAAAATGGATTGCGCTTCATGGGCGCATGTTGGACGCGTGTTGGACGCGGCTTGAATTTGCATGCGATTTTAATACAGTATCGAGCAGTAGGTGAGCCGGACCTTGCGTGTGGCAAACGTGGGTGCGCCCGGCACTAACGCAGCTCTTCCTACCGCTCCTTACTGTATCGGCCTGTAGATGATTAAAAGAAAAACTAGCTCAATGGAAACTCTCGATGAACCCCTAAAAAACTGATTCAATTTGTTTAAGCCGCAACCCACAAAAAACTGTACCCCCAGGGATAGATCTCAGAAGTTGCCAAGTAACCCCAACAACCCAAGTGAGAGATCTAGGGATCCAAATTGATGAAAATTTAACAAGGAAAGCCCACATAAGCAAACTAATTAGATCTGGTTTCCACAGACTGTGAATTCTGAGCCAATTAAAACCTCTGCTAAGCTCAATCGATTTCTGAACAGTTTTACAATCTCTCATTTTCTCAAACCTCGACTACTGTAACTCCTTACTTCTAGGTCTTCCAACAAGTAACTCAAAACCTCTGCAACTTCTGCAAAATGCCGCTGCTAGATTATTATCTGGAGCAAGAAAATTTGACCACATCATCCCAATTCTGATGGCTCTACATTGGTTTCCTGTAACAGTCAAGAA
Organism: Rhinatrema bivittatum; assembly: GCF_901001135.1. NCBI lineage: Eukaryota > Metazoa > Chordata > Amphibia > Gymnophiona > Rhinatrematidae > Rhinatrema > Rhinatrema bivittatum. Next base: position 19,740,299 of record NC_042617.1, on the reverse strand, counting down.
TAAATTATAAAGTTCTAACTACGATATACAACAGAAACCTGAACTGCAATGATCTGCTGGGAATATTATTCAAACCTCACATCCCCCCGAGAACTCAGATCACAGAACAAAGGCCTACTTGAAATTCTGAATTTAAGAGGCTCTCATCTAGCACTAACTAGAGGTAGAGTGATCTTGATTGCCGGACCAAAAATATGGAATTCCGTGCCAGAAGAACTTCGAACATTAACAGATAAAAAGAAATTCAAAACTTGGCTATTCAAAAATGCCTTCTACTTGACTGTAACACCTAGTCCCCCAATGACTCAGATAACATAAATAATTCTCATTCAATATCCACCTCCCCTCACTATCCCTTTCTAACTAGCTCTGTTTCTACGTTAGATGTCTACCTTTGTACTACTCCAACACACAAATAGGAGGAATGCTGCTCTCCAATAATTATCCACACACAAGGAAAGAGAGCAGAAAGAATCACACAGACCAAGGATTTATGGTTTTGCAAAAAGGAAATTTGCTTTTATTATTTCATAAGCAGTTACTCCAAAAGCTCAATGCGATATACCATAGTTTCCTTTGGTTCCTGGCTTTGTTGTCCTTTGTTTCCTGGCTACTATAGCCCCCAAGTTTATGCTCCTTGTTATTTGTATCTGCACCTCGGCCTTCTTGTTATATGGTTTTGTTAAGTTAACCCCTAAGTTTGATGTAAACCGGCCTGATATGAAGCTTGTCATGAAGTTCGGTATAGAAAAATGTTAAATTAAATAAATAAATAAATAAATAATAGTTTTCAACCATGCCCCCCTGTACTACTACCATTTCTAAGAATGTCTATCTGCCCCGTAGCACTCTTTATTTATAAATGTTTTACATGTAAGCCGTTGTGAGCTAGTGCTTCTCACATGGAATGACGGTATATAAAACATCTAAATAAATAAATAAATAAATAAATAAGTCTTTATTAAAAAATGGACTTTGCTTTAATTATTACAGAATTAGAATTCAATTTATCAGCCAGTGCCTTGTCCTGCCTGGTTTGTCCTAGCATCTCGCAACCTGCAGTGCAGCAGCTAACACCATACAGACAGACAGAGCGACACACACACACACACACACACACACACACACCACTGCCTGCACCATAAGTGAGAGCTTCCCATCCAAAAGATAATCCACTCTTGGGAAAAGAGAGTTGTCTATGGGAGGCGTGTTAGCCGGAGCAGACCCTGAAGATAAATAAATTAGTTTGTGTGCCCTTGGGATTAACACACCCAGCTAAGGGTTATATATAGGTCCTTACTCAGAAACTACTGTACATACCAGCAAAATACCTCACCTCAATCAAATATGCAGAATAAAGAGCCCAGAAAGTATAAATATAAACGTGCAGAGAAGACTTGAACTGGAACCCATAACAAGCCAGCCTCTATAAGCAGAGCAACAATGGAAAACAAAAACATAGCCATTCTTCATAAAACATTAAATAATAAAATAAAAAAAATATTAAACAATCATAATATTAAAACAGGCTTGCGCGCACAGGAGGGGTTTCAAAGGGTTACGCACGTAACCCTTTTAAAATCCGCCCCCAAGTTATCCACCTAAATAACAAATGCGGTATATTCAGCCACTTATCCAGCTAAATTATAGCCGGATAATTACTTATCCATGTATAATATAGCTGGATAAAAATAGGGTGTTTGGGGGCATTCTGGGGAGGAGTTGAGTTATACAGCTAACATGACCAAATATCACATTTATCTGACTATGTTAGCCGATAACTTAGATATCCGGCCTTGTGAGGCCAGATAGCTTGCTACTTATCCGGATATCTTTAAAAGATATCCGGTTAAGATATCCAGGAAAGTAAAAAAAAAAAAAAAGTATAGGACCCTCTGGCCCAATTTCCTCTTACTGCCCACCAACAAATAGCAAAGAGGCCATAGCGGCCTTGCAACCTCCAACCCACATCACCTCCTATAAGTATCATATTAACATTTCTTGCTGCAGTTTTTCTCCACTTCCTCCCAAAAAATTTGAAAGGATTGTGCCAGGTCCTTCCACCCCCCATCGTGATAAGCCTCAGACCCCCAATGCGTCCCTCCCCCACCTGGACCCTCCCTCCATCCCCCCAAGCCCATAAAAGTCCTACCGGGAGCAGGGTCTGAACTTACCTGCTCCCGGTGACTTCCAGCGCAGACTCTGTCAAAGGTGTGTTGGAAATGTAGGCTGCACTGGACACTGCCAGAGCTGCTCCAGGCAGAGGCCCAAGCTTCAGAACCCAGTCTCCAGGCCGGGTCCTGGGATCAGGCCTGGATCTGGGTCGAGGTCCTGGCATCGGGATCTGGTCTCCAGGCCGGGCCACAGTGTCGGGCCTGGGCTGAAGTTCCAGCCTAGGCCAAGGCTTCAGCCTTGCATAGGCTGAGGCTGAGATTGTGGTGACCTACCACGCCCTCAGCCTGTGAAAGGCTGAGGCTTTGGCCTGGGCCTAGGCCTCGCTGGCGAATCCCCACCAGACTGGGTAAGTGGAGTCTGGGGGGGGGGGGGGGAATCCCAGCCCTGGTATTTTTCTGGGTGGATGGGAGGGAAGGACAGGAGGCTCTGTTTTAATTTTTTGTCTGGGGTTTTTTTTTTTTTTACACATTTGATTGTTTTTTCTCACACAAATGAAATGAATCAAATATTCCACGAACCAAAATTTGTGGAAGAAACCTCCGAAAACAAACTGAAAAACTAAAACAGTTTTTTTTCCGTGCACACCTCTAAAAAGCAATCATGTTCGACAGAAAAAAAAGCACAGAATGATGGTATCAACACCCCCACGCATGGAGAGAGGACTAAGCCTACAAGAAGAGTGGCATCAAAATTTCAAGGCACTGAAATAGCAGCAAAGCAGTACTAACGTTGGCAAGAACAGCAACGTAAGGGATTATGAGATGTGCAACAAGGGTGCAAAGCATTGTATTGGCGTGGCAAGACCAATAGTCAGTAAGTACCTTATGGGAATTTGAAAAGAGATTGAAGACAGCCGGAGCAGATCTAGAAACTCCCATGACCCAAAGGCAGCGAGAAGGCATTGGTGCAGTAGGAGCACTGGCATTGAAAATCAAAAACTAAAGGTGCAGATCATTGGAGCAAGAAAAGAGGCATTGTTGCCTCAAGGCTCTGTGAGAGGAGCAACATAGCACAAAAAACAAGGCATGAACACCCCAAGACAACAAAAGAGGACCAAACGGCATCAACAGCAGTGGCATGAACACAACAGAAGGGCAAAGGTAACCAATAACAGTGGCATGAATACCCCAAGTCAACAAAAAATGGACAAAGTGCTCAATGCACCAACAACAGTGTCAATAACACCCCAAGTCTCCATAAGAGGAGACAACAAAATCAGTGGCATTAAACATAAGCACGTGAGAGGGAGGTGAGGGCATTCTGGCAGTGACATCTGTCACCTCATCAATCAATAAAGTTGATTCAGATGATCTGGTTAGGTAGATGGGTGGGCGAGGGTCCTGCTCCTCCCTTACCACTCCACATTTTTCCCTCCGGAAGCTGTGAACTTGGTGAAAGAGGATGACCTTCTCCGATAGAAGACATATCTTTATATTGTCAAGGTTATATGAGTATCTTCGCTCCCCTTCTAAGTCCTCCAAATGACCACAAGATGGAAAAGTCATTACGAACCGTGACGTGAAACCAGAAAATGCTCTGAAGAAGGTCTGTAGCAGTCATGATGTGCAAATCACTCATCAAACCCATGTATATATATGTATAGGGCAAAAGACTCGTCAAATCATCTGAAAGCTGGAAGATGATGAATTTGCTCCCGTGGGCAGGGAGAAGCCAGAGGAGATTTCTGTAGCTGTCTGGATGTGCAACTCAGACCTCAGACATGTAAAAGATTAAGCAAACAGTTGAGTAGCTGGGCTGGAAGGGGGAGACATTTTCATTTGGAGGGGGGGGGGGGTGAATCGGGTCATGAGGCCCTTTTGGGGGCAATGTGGGTTAAATGGTGATATTCTTTGAATATTGTCGGTCAAGTTTTAGTTATCTCAGTAAACCTGCCCACGGTCTTTGCAACCTTAACCAGAGATCTTCAAAGGTAGCCAGCTAGGTTTCAGAGTTATCCAGGTAGGCTTCCTTGGATAACTTTATTCAGGGATTTTCAGCGGAACGTTAATCCTGCTGAATATCCAGGATAATTTATCCAGCAAACTTTAACTGGATAAGTTATCCATTTAAGGGGTCTTAAAAATTTGGCCTCTATGAGGTAGGTATTCAAAAGCTAGCTGGCTAGGAAAGTTAGCCAGATAAACATATCCGGCTAACAGGAATGGTAACTTTCAAATGGGTGCGCGGGTGCACGTATACACGTGTGTGTGGGGGGGGGGGGGGGGGGGGAGGCCAGATACACGGCAATTCTATAACCTGCACGCACATATGTTATAAAATAACCCAGGCGCGCATACATGAGCGCCTGATTTTACAATGAGCGCACACAGCCACGTAATGTAGGGAATGAGCCACGGAAGTGAGGGAATTTTCTAACAGGCACACGTCCACTCCATGACCAGTTTCACCAGTTCATCCACCAGTTTGTCCAGTCTACAGCCCCTGCACTTCCCCCCAGTTAACCCCGTACCCCTCAAACACTTCAGAGATGCCTGGACATAGTTGTATTGAGACTCACGCCTTCTCGAAAGCAGAAGTAACGTTGAGCTGCAGTACATCTGGGTGGGCGCCCGGGTGCTTAGGTACCTGCGCGCACATCCCTTGGTCCCAGCACGCCAAGCTCACGTTCTTACCCCTTTTTTTTTTTTTTCCGACGTGAGATATTCACGCATCGGGACTTCTGCGCACATGGGGGTGGCTTTAAAAAAATCGGGCGGATGCACACGTCCTACATGTGCGCCCATCTCCTGATTTTGACGGGCGCCCGGCTTTTAAAATTCACCTTACAGCTGGCATATTCAGCAGCACAGTCCCGCCACTAAATATACCCGGATAACTCTTTAGCTACCCGGCTAAGTAGCTGCTCCCTATTACGCCCCCACTCCGGGGTGGGGGGGGGGGCTGGATATTCAAATGCCCCTATTTAGCCAGATAAGTTGGAACTTATCCGGCTCAATGATACTGAATATCAGGCCCCATATGTTTTTGCCCAGCACTGCATACTTTGAGTGCTGAGTATTGAAGTGATAGGAAGCAGAAACGTGGTTGTGTTTCCTACTTGCATCTCCGTCCTTGGCTTATAACTTAATTACATTTGAACAGCGTCTAAAAAAAACCCCCAAACTAAATAATAAGACAGGTTTACAAAAAGCTTCCCTTAGCATTCTCTCTTGCAACATCCCGCTGAGAGCCCAGATTAAACAGCAGCTAGAAGAAAGCTTTGTGCAAATGGAAAGCAAACTCACGTCTCCTACCTTATTCCTCTCCTGCTTCTCTTAACCGTGTTAACCCTGTTACAGGATCTCAGGTTGAGTACGGGGTAGAGGGGGCAGGAATGGTCTTTTTTACCTTAACAAGAAACATTCACAAAACAATTTCATGCCCTGGAGAATATTTTGTATACTGTAGTTAGCAAAGCAGGATGCAGTTTTAAGCAGTATTTTAATGATTAATGTAAATAGTACATAGGGAGGATGACTTTCAGAACTGCTCGCGTGCGCTCATTTACACGTGTGTATGGCTGCATGCAAAGTTGCTACTGTATTTTATAACCTGCATGGAAAGGATATGCGCAGGTTATAAAATACGAGGACATATGCACACACGGATAAAAACCACAATTCGCGCAAGTTCAGACTTAGCTGGATAAATGCAAATGTATCCGATTAAGTAGTAAGTCCAAAATGTGCTACTTAGCCAGGTAAATCAGAATAAAGCTGGATAAGTGCCGCTACTTATCTGCATAAGTTCAAATTTGTCCATCTACTTAGCTGGATAAGTCAGGACTTAGCTGGATAAATGTGCACAAATGATATACACGCATATTTGTACCTCAAATTTTAAAGGGATACGCAAGTAAATTTTATACACATTATTTAGATGCATTTACCCCAGTAAGTCAGCTTTTACATGCGTTAGTGAGGGGATTTTATAACACGCACTTGAAATTACCAGTTTTCCCAATTAGTCTACCAGTTTGCCCAGTCCATCTGCAGCTTGTGAAGACCCTCCTGGCTCGTCAGCCTGAAGTCCCCCCCCATTTCACCCAAACCCCCTACTCAGCCATTTTTTCACTTTGACGATGTTTACGGTCAAATTCCGCAGCGGGAGGAATATTATTCCACGGCACTGCATGGCAGCCTTCATTTCCTAAAGGTGGACTCTGCTGTGTCCAACCCCATCATCTTGCTTTGACCGCGTCAGCTCCTGATCCCGACTTAGCTTCTCCCAGCTAAACTAAGACATGCGCTCTTGTCAAGCACAGGATCAAGGTCCTCCCATCTATAGGCACAATGGGGAGGACAATCCCTTTGCATGCGCTGCCCCATAGGATGTCTAAAGCATCCTGTCAGAGCTGCTGCACAGTCCATGCACCCACGGGTGGATCCTTTTTCCTGAACTCGTGTGAAGGAACGCGCTACAGTCTTAGCTGATGCATTTCAGCAGATCCTTCAGTTATTTCACTGCATCAGCAGAAGCTAAAGAGAACATGGGGAGCCATATTGGAAAATCTATCGGGATCTTGTTTGGGCGGAAAGTACCTTCTGAACAGCAGCCATGCAAATCTTTTTTTTATTTTTTTAATTATTATGCATACAAATTGAACAAGAATTTCTTGTGATGTAACATGAGGCATATAATAAAATAATATTAAACAATATAAACAAGAGTCAAAAGGTAAAGAAAAACAAGCATCCTCATATTTATAATAAGAAAAGGACAAAGAAAAATAAGCGAATATATAATTACTTGAAATTAAGAAAGAAGTATAGAGAGAGGATAGCGCCAGTAGCACATTATAACCGGGCTGCGAAAATACTAATAAAAACTACCATAGTTGGGATGGTTCATAAAAATATAATTAACATTTAGATGTCTTAGAGAACATTTACATGGATCTCTCAAATCAAATTGACCCCCCCCCCCCCCCATAGATAATACTTCAGAACGCATAGAGAGGAATTTTTTTTCTGCGAAGCTGAGAAACTCTGGTGAGATCAGGGGACATCCGCAGCTTATGCCCCTAAAATAACAGTAAACGATTGCGAAAGGATAACCTGAGAACATAGTTACGATCAGATACAAAGGCAAAAGATACCAATAGAGTTCCTCCATGCAAAATTTCAGTAGACTGGGAATTTTCAAGAATGTCCATTTAAACCCTGGGGCAGATTCCCTTCAGGTACTTGTTCACTCTGAGGCAAATACTATGCCTTGGTAATCACAGGCATCGCTGCATTAGGAATTTGTAAGGTTTGAGAAATGTAATTTCTAACTAGATCTACTGGGGAAATAAGCTTAATAACAGGAAAGTTTAATACCCTCAGATTAAGGGCATGCAAAGAATTTTCAAGATTCTCAAGCTTCTTAGAATAAATCTGATCTGAAAGAGCCAAATTTTGCTGAACTTTTTCCAGAGAAGAAATTCGTGTCCAAGGCAGCCAATTTAGTCTCATGAGAAGAAACCTAGGCCTATATTTTCTAAAACACCGCGGCAGCACGAATCGCGCGGTGCAGGGGGGCGAAGCGGGGGGTGGGCCTGCGAAAGCCAGCAGCGATCGCACCTCTGCAGTGTGATCGCTGCCGACTTTCGCACCCAATAGCGCCATCATAAAAGGTGGCGCTAATGGGCGCGAAATGGGCAGTGAATAGGCTCTTTACCTTTTCGCCGTCCACGCTGTCTTCGCGGCGTCCGCCCCAACTCCTCCTCTTCCGGGGCAAATGCCGCCCCGACCCCACCCCTTTTTAGCTATTGAACACGAAAAGGGACGTTTTCGTGTGCGCTAGCTTAAAAAAATGACACCCCCCCCCCCAAGTTAGAATTAAGAACAACTCATTTGTTGGTGTCCAAAGTAGCATTAGTAAGAGATGAAATAGAGGTTTCCAAAGTCACTAAAGCTTGCCAAAGAGCCTCAAGTGTAATTATAGGGGGTCTGGTGAGACCAGACTTACTAGCTGGGGCATTCACTGCATCACCTCCACTCAAAAGAACAATCCAACTGAAGGAGCCGATATCAGGGTTGAAGGCAGAGAATCAGTAGTTTAGGGAATCCCAACATCAGGGGAATTTTCTTCAGTGGTACACAAGACCGCCTTGGTGGGAGATGAAACAAGACTTCCTGCCTTTTCTGTCGCCATACACAATGAACTTGATACTCCCCGACTCAATTCTGGGGAGACAAGAGACATATCTGACGGCAACAACACTTCTTGGTGGAGGAGAAGGAGTCGCCAGTGCTCCCGGGCTAAGGGAGATCTCATCGGCCAGTGGGGGCAACTTCTGCTCACAGTCTGCCCCCGCAACGGTCATCGCAACTGGGACTTCAGCTGGCGTCACAGCAAAAAAAAAACTCTATCCAGGGTTGAAGCAGGTCAAGCAAGGGAAAACTAGTGATGTTCTCCCTCAACTTAGCTTTCCGCTTGGTGTGAGGCATTTGAAAAAAGGTAATTCAGAAAAAGGTAAACAGAGAGAGAGGCTTGAGCATGTTCCTCACTTGGTGGCCATCTTGTCCCCCTGCAAATCTTTTTGATAAATGTTAAAGGCATATCTGTTTGGGTTGGCATTTCCTTAAGGTCCTTTTGAATGCATTTTTACTGTTGTTTTAGTTATCCAATGGCTATTTTGATTGTTTTAATATTTTGTTGTCTGGTTTATTTATTTTATTACGTGGTCATTAGACTGAGCGCCAAGGTGGTGGCATGGATTACAAACTAGCTGTCTAATAGGAGACAGCATGTAATGGTAAATGAAACCTACTCTGAAGAGAAAGCCATGTTTACCGGAATGCCACAGGGATTGGTGTTGGGACCGGTTTCCTTTTGTATCATTGTGAGCAACACTGCGGAAAGGATAGAAGGTAAAGTTTGTCTATTTGCGGATGATACTAAGATCTGCAACAGAGTGGACATGCCTAAAGGAGTAGACAGAATGAAAAGAGATTTAAGAAAGCTTGAAGAGTGGTTGAAGATTTGGCTGTTGCAATTCAATGCCAATACGTGCAGAGTTGTGCATCTGGGGTGCGGAAATCCAAAAGAGCTGTATGTGATGGGGGCGAAAGACTATCATGCACGGAGCAGGATAGGGATGTTGGGGTGATTATATCTGGTGATCTGAAGATTGCAAAGCAATGTGACAAGGCGGTAGCTAAAACCAGAAAGATGCTGGGCTGTATCGAGAGAGGAATAACTTGCAGAAAAAGGTAAGTGATAGTGCCCTTGTACAGATCCTTAGTGAGGCCTTACCTGGAGTACTGTATTCAGTTCTGGAGCCTGTATCTCAAAAAAAGAATAGAGACAGGATGGAGGCAGTCCAGAGAAGGGTGACGAAAATGGAGTGGGTCTATTTCAGAAGACTTATGAGGAGAGACTGAAGGATTTGAATATGTATACCCTGGAAGAGAGGAGATGCAGGGGAAATATGATACAGACCTTTAAATACCTAAAAGGTTTCAATGATGTATGGACTTTGAACTTTTTCCGTTGGAAAGAAAACAATAGAACCAGGGGTCATGAAAAGAAACTCCAGGATGGATGACTCAGAACTGTCAGGAAATATTTCTTCATGCAGAGGGGTGATGGATGCCTGGAATGCCCTTCTGGAGGAGATGGTGAAAAAGAAAATAGTCAAAGAATTCAAAGGAGCATGGGATAAACACTGTGGATCTCTAAAGGCTAGAGGACAGAATGAGATGTGGGGGCAGGGGGTAACTTGATGATATGACAGTAACTACCCTTAGCAGAAGACATGGAGATTGCTACCCTTATCCAATATGCTTTGATGCTTTTAATGCAACTGCAACATTGTTCCTTGCTTAAATGGCAGAGGAATAAGAGGAATTTGTTTCAGACAACAACCAAGGGCCTCAACTTCAATGGTCTGGGATACTGATACGCAGACAACAGGGAAAAAGCACAGAACTGCTTCTATGGCCAAGTCTTAAAGAAAATGAAGAAAGCGTGCATGGGGGTAACTTGCTGGTGTGGTGGTTACTACCCTTAACCAATAAGCTTTCATACTGTTGATGCAACTCCAACATTGCTCTCTGCTTCAATGGCAGGGGAAAAGGGGAATTGGATTTAGACAGCAGCCATCAAGGGCCCCGACTTTTACGGTCTGCGGAACTGATGAGCATGGGGGTAACCAGCACAGAGCAGCGGTTACTACCCTTAATGGAAGCATGAGATTACTACCCCTAACCAATAAGCCTTGATGCTTTTGATGCAACAACATTGCTCTCTGCTTCGAAGGAGAAGGGTGGGGGATGGAGGGAAAAAGAAATTTGGATTCAGGAACAACCAACACGAGCTGTGACTTTTTTCAGCCTGAGGCACTGATGCTCAGACATTAAAGAAAAAAAAAACACAGGGCTGCTTCTACTGCCAAGTCCATAAGCAAAGCAGGTCAAGCAGCACTGACTGATAAACATGGGGATAACTGCACGGTGCTGGGCAGACTGGATGGACCCTCAGCTTTCCTGCTGTCATTTCTATGTTTCTATGACAGCAACATGAACGATTAACAGTGCACAGGATTAATGCGCATTTAAAACCGACTGGCATCAATCCAGCCCAGCTCACAACGGCAGCCTTTGGGTACCTTGTTTACGATGGCAGGCCCGTCAGAGGCACATGCAGCCACCTCAAAGGTGCTTGGACTGCCTAGCGTGTTTCTGGAAATGGAACTGCACAGCCGGGAGCGAGGTTATCATTTAATAAAAGGACTGGTGGTGAAGTTGTTTTGTTTTTTCCCAATTAAAAGCAGAAAACAGCGAGGGCTTCAGAAGAGCTTCAGTCAAACAATTTCAGGTGATAAGTGAGCAGCTTATGTTTTATCCTTTCTCACCCCCCCCCCCCTTTCTCAATTCCTCCTTTATGTATTGTCTTAAAGGCTGCTAGCAGAATCAAATGGAGAGAACTGGGATCTTATAAAAAAATAAATAACTTCCCATAAAGCAGAGGCAGTTGTACACCCTGCCTGGACTGATGGGCCTCTCTTTCCTAGACGGCTGCCTGCTGTTTGCCAGATTAAAAAGCCTAACCTGCTGGAAATGAGTAGAGCAGAGAGGCTATGGCCCTTTAAGAACACAAGAAGTTTCCATACTGGGTGAGACCAAGGGTCCATCAAGCCCAGCATCCTGTTTCCAACAGAGGCCAAACCAGGCCACAAGAAGCTGGCAATTACCCAAACACTAAGAAGATCCCATGCTACTGTTGCTAGTAACAGCAGTGGCTATTCTCTAAGGGGTCAATTTTAAGACCCATGTGTGCGCAGTTCCCGGCACGCACAGATGGCTGCGCCAATTTTATAACATGCGCGCGTCGGCGAGCGCATGTTATAAAATATGGGTACTGTGCACACATGCATGCTGGATTTCTCATGTCCGCGTGCACATGTGCAGGTGGGTGGCCAGTTCCACGCACAGGGGGGAAATTTTAGAAAAATACGCGCAGCGACACAATCGGCTCTCCCCCAGTTCCCTCCCAGTCCACTCCAATTAAGGAGTGGACTGGGAGGGAACTGCCCTCCCAGTCCACTCCTCACCCAGACCACGCCTCTGGCCCGCCCCTTTCCCTCCCAGTCCGCTCCAATTAAGGAGTGGACTGGGAGGGAACTGCCCTCCCAGTCCACTCCTCACCCAGACCACGCCTCTGGCCCGCCCCTTTCTAGAGACCCAGAACTTTGGCGCGTAATAGGGGTTACGTAAGGGGCCAGGCCCTTTGTAAAATGTGCGTGGCATGCCCCCTGTTTTTTACGTGCGCGGGCTTTTTAAAACTGGGCCGCAAGTCAACTTGATTAATAGCAGTTAATGAACTTCTCCTACAAGAACTTATCCAAACATTTTTAAACCCAGCTACACTAACTGCACTAACCACATCCTATGGCAATGAATATCAACCTTAATTGTGCATTAAGTGAATAAGATTTCTCTGATTTGTTTTAAATGTGCTACTTGCTCACTTTATAAGAGTACCCCCTAGTCCTTGTATTATGTGAAAGAGTAAATAACTGATTTACATTTACCCTTTCAAATCCTTTCATGATTTTGTAGACCTCAGCCATCTCTTCTCCAAGCTGAACAGCCCTAACCTCTTTAGCCTTTCCTCATAGGGGAGCTGTTCCATGCCTTTTATCATTTTGGTCACCCTTGTCTGTACCTGCTGATGGGTTGGGTGATGTTAATAATAATGAGAGAGGGTGAGAGAAGCTGGATTGTATTTTGTTCAAGGGTCGATATAGTATTAACCCAGTCCTGAAAGCCTTAGTCAGCACTGACTCCCCTGCAGCCTCAACTTGCATGTTCTAAGCTGTCTCATTGAACACGATGAGGGTGTCTCAGACTTGGGTACATTTTCTTGGGTTTCTAACTGCTGTAGGCTTACCACTAAGGTCAACGGATAGGTGGCAGAGCTGCTTAGATCAAGGGCTCTCAACATACCTGGGAACATTTGTGTTGCTGTTGATTAGAAGGGCAGGAGGAAGAGGAATAATGTGTAACAGCTTTGCCTACTCTACCACCAACCCCAATCCACATTTCCTCTCACTTCCACAATCCACCACCATCCCTTTTTCCCGATCCAGGGATGACCTTCCCCTTCTTCTCTTCCCGACCCCAAGCATTCTCATTGCCCCCCCCCCCCCCCCCAATATCACAGCTTCCTGATTTCTGCACCCTCACTCTATTCTCAGTTGAGTGAGTCCAGGCCTGGAATCACAGCTGCAGACTGAGTTGTACCTGTTGCAATTGCAGGTTCTCCCCCACATACTGTCTGCGGTGTTTGTGCTCCCGGCTTACTCCTCCCCAACCTGCCAGCTTACTGAAGGAGGAGAGGCTGGAGAGAGGCCCGGAGCTCTTAGTGTTTCCCCGAAGACCTGGTAATTGATGCAAATTCTCTGAGCCTCTGGTGGGTGGGGGGGAGAGGAACCCAGATGGTTCCCAGGTGTGGCTCTCAACCCAGTCCATGGGACACTTCTAGCCAGTCAGGCTTCTGGGATATCCACAAGGAGTATGCAAGACATATGAATTGCATACAACGGAGGCAGTGCATGCAAATATACCTCATACTTATTCATTGTCGATATCCTGAAAACCTGGTTGGTTAGGTGTCCCGAGGACTGGGTAAAGAACTACTGGCTTAGATCACAAGATGTTTTCCTGCTCTTCCTGGGGAGGTGGGCAAATATGAGCCTGATTGCATTAATAATATGGAGGCAAATACTGAAACGCTACCTAATCGGATAAGTAGGACTGAATATCCAGCTACATTCATCAGCCGCCACTTAGCCAGATAAGTCGTTTATCCAACTAACTATTTATTTGTTTTCAATTTTTTATATACCAGACTCACAACATAAACTGACCAGAACGGTGTACAAGCACAATTCAAAACAATAAAACAATCATTACACAAAAATAAAATAGCATATTATTAAAATACAATAATAACCATAAAACGCTGTACAACTTAAAACCCTTCCAAAAAGGTAGATAGCCAGATAGTCAATGGGCAGGGAATGGGCAGATCGGGGCAGTGCTACTTATCTGTTAACTTAAATGGATACATGCCGATATTCAGACCTATCCAGTTAAGTTAATCGGATAAGTCAGACAAGCTATAAAGCAGTTCTAACTTAGCCGGTTAAGATATATCTGGCTAAGTAGAGCCATGCTGCTGAATATCCCATTTAAGTAAGCTGGATAAGTCTTATCCAGTTAACTTAAATACACTTAGGAGTGCATTTTCATATATACACGTGGGCGTACATGTGCGCACGCTACCAGGCACGCGCATGTTACAAAATCAGGGGTCGGCGCGCGGAAGGGAGTGCACAATTTGCAATGTGCACCCTGCGAGCGCCGACACCCGCGAGCTTCCCCCGTTCCCTACCCCCTAGCTTGACCTTCCCACCCCTTCTCCTAGCCTTTCCGCCCCCTAGCCCTAACCTAATCCCCCCAAATTGTTATTTTACCTTTTGCGCCTGCCTGGAGGCAGGCACAGGTTGCACACGCAGGCAGCCTGCCGGCACGCGATCCTCCAACACAGCGGCAAATGGCCGCTGTGCCGGAGGCCTCTGGCCCCGCCCCTGGACCACCCCTTTTGTAAAGCCCTGGGAGTTAGACGCGTCCCAGAGCTTTATGCGCGTCACCGGGCCTTTATAAAATAGGCCCGACGCGCGTAGGGCTTTTAAAATCCGGCCCTTAATTTTGAATATTGGTCCAGTGAAATAAAGTTTATAAAAAGTTTGAGATGAGCTCCTTTTAGGAAACCTGAAATGTTATTTAATAATAATGTATAAATATAGATTTCAGCCAGCAGGTAGAGCACCAAGCTGAACCCGTGAGAGCTTGGATCTGAGCCAGGGTGCAGGTGCAATGTGTGCTATCCCATGTGGATGGCAGAATTTGTCAGCGTGCTAGGCTCTGGCAAGAAGGGATGCCTTGTAACTTGGTATCTTTTGTGAATCCAGAATAAAGCAGACGTATGCGCTGCAGTGCGGGCTGTAGGTTCCAAAGAAAGCTGGATTCATTGCGGGCTGGGAACGTGGTTTTTGGACCAAAAGGAAAATGATCCAGAGACGTCACGGTACGTAAGCCGGTGAGACCACATTTAAGTAGATATTGCCCGGAGCTTTGCTAAATGTCTAACTACGTTTTTTGGTTTTTTTTGTCAAGCAACCCAAAGACAATAGAACCTCCAGAGACTCCCGTCTGGATAGATCGGGGGCAATTTTCAAAACTATCCTTTGTAGGCGAAAGGTCTCTGGGAACATTTCCCCACATCTTTTCCCTTTGCAAAGCGCCCCAGGAACAGGTAGCTGCAGGAACCGGAACCTGCTTTATCCCCGGGCGCTTTTCCCCTTCTGAAAATAGCACACGTAGATTTGTAAATGTCACCTCCGCGCGTCGTTTCCCTCACCCGGTCCCAGCTATTTTATACCCAGCTAAAAGTGCCCGCAGCGCTGACCACCGTGCAGGTAAGGGTCAGGCGAGGGTGCCAGAAGCAACGTCTGACAATCGCTTTCACCTTGAGCAGTAACGGTAACAGGGTTGGCCGCGCAGGACGCGTGCTGTGCTTATACAAGTACATTTTCAAAGGGCCGTGCGCATAAAAAAAAACAGGGGTCACGCACATGCCACGTGCATTCTAGAACGGGCCCCAGCCACGCGTGTAACCCCCGTTACACGCAAAAGGGCCAGGCCCTGAAAAAGGGGTGGATCGGGGAGCGTGGTCTGGGCGGGGCAGGACGGCGCATGGAAAATACTTCTGCTGCAGAGGAGCAGTAAGTAGTGAAATAAATAAATTTGGGGTAGCTCGGTAGGGGTTAGGGGTCAGGGTGGAGAGGGGAAAAGGAAGGAAGGTTAGGCGGGAGGTGGGGAGGGAAGTTCCCTCCCAGTCCGCTCCTTAATTGGAGCGGACTGGGACGGAACCGGAAAAAAGGCTGATGGTGTCGCCGCTCGTAATTTTAAAATTCCTCCCCCTCCCCCCACAGGCGCGAGTCACTGTCTGCCCGCACGTGCACGCGCAGATGTTAAAATCCGGCGCGTGCCTCAGCGCACGGTTTTGAAAATGAACCCCCTATTCGTGCTCCCTGGGTCTCTTCAGTGGAGGAACAGGAAAATGAATATCAGGATTGGGGTGCAGAGGATGAGGTAGATCAGGACCCTGGCGGGTCTCAGAGCCGGGACTCACAGGTAGCAGTTGGGTCTGCCTCAGAGAGAGAGGAGGCCCGATGTGCCAGTGGGCCAGAGCCGAGGCTGGCGTTCAGGGACCGGGGCTGCAGCTAGGACTGGAGCTGGCACTTAGTGGTGAGAGCAGTGGGCTAAACATCCGGGAAGCCAGGGTTCAAATTTCACCCTTTCCACTTCCCACCATTGCCCCAAAGTTCCACACTTAAATTGCAAGCCCTCTGGGGTAGGGACCCATCCATTGTAACTTGCCTTAAGCACAAAAAAGGTGAGTAATTAAATCCGCATCCAATCTGGGCCACTACAAAAAATAAATAAAAGCAAAGGGACCAATTAAACACAGCACTGCTGCATGTGAAGTCCCGCTGCAGCCAGAGCGGCTTCACTTTTCCTAATCCTTTCTATCTCAAACATTTCATCTTCTAACTAATAAATTTCAGGCTTTGCCAGCTTCCTTTTATTTGCCCTGTAAAATGTGGAGTTCATTTGACAGTGCTGGAAAATACTACCCTATTAAGACGTATTTCTAAAGGCATCCCCAGAGATGTTAGTTTACGGTCTTTATAAACATCATTTTGCAGCGCATTTTGTATTCAAAATCAATATTTTGTATCTGGTTTTGTACATTAAATACATGTCTTCAGCACGGTGTAGTAACTGCTTCATTATAATCCCAGACATGCATCCTTTGAAGCTCGGGTGAATGGTAGCCATCAATAACACCGCCTGCAGTTTAATAAGCAGAGGCAGGCTTTCCAGGGAAAAGGGAAGGCTGCCGGGCTGGTGTCACTCTGCTGAGGAATTCCTCCTCCCCCCGTAGAATATTTTTTCCGAAAGCCGTCAAAAGATGCCAATTTACAGGTGCAGGCCTGGAGATCCACAGGCTTTGCCGAGACTCGGACCTAGCAGAAGGGCCGAAAGGTGTGGCGCCCGCCAGAGATCTGGCAAAATTCGAGCCCCGGGAATTGCCGGGTGAGGAAGCACCAGAAATAGCAAGGAATGAAAACAGCAAACACTTCAGCAAGGTGCATGGACTAATTTGCATTTTGTGTGCCCTGGGTACCCAGAAAGAATCACCAGTATATCGGTAAATGTGCTTATTTGCATGCATTATGCAACCCAAAGCCATGGGAATGTGGAATAAAGAAGGTAGGTTGCCCTTCGCTGTGCAATACCAACCCAAGGCTGTATTTGTTTTCACGTTCTTGCAGCTAAGATTCTTCTGTGCTTCTGCCAGCCTTCCTTCAGGTGCGATCCAGGTTTGGGATGCATTTGGCATGGGGAGGAGGGCCATTCGCAAAGCCACTTGCACAAGGGCGAAAGCCGATAGTCATTCAGCAGTGCATGGTTCGGAGAAATGTATCCTTGAAGGATACTAATGAAACAGGAGAGTTAGGGCATCCCAACAGAGAGGTTCCAATAAAAGCAAACAAAGTCCATGTGCCTACAAGTAAAAAATCACCTGTGCTAAAGATTTCCAAATTATCCCTATCAACTGAAAAACAGGTTGTTAATAAAAAAAAAATCACACTTTGAAATGTCTGTATGCCAATGCCAGAAGTCTAAGAAGTAAGATGGGGGAGAGTTAGAGTGTATAGCAGCAAATGATGAGATTGACATAATTGGCATCACAGAGACTTGGTGGAAAGAGGATAAGCAATGGGACAGTGCTATATCAGGGTACAAATTATATCGCAATGATAAGGAGGATAAACTTGGTGGGGGTGTGGCTATGTCCAGGAGGGTATAGAGTCCAACAGGATAAAGACCATACAAGAGAGTAGGGATGTGCAGAACAAAAGTTTAAGTTCATATGTCCATAAGTCGAAAGGGGGTCCCATTTGCGGTCAATATGGACATATGGAGAATTCCATACTTTGAGTCTATGTCCATACGTGCAAATAAAAATTTAAACCCCTCACCCTCCTTAATCCCCCCCCAAAGACTTACCACAACTCCCTGGTGATCCAGCGAGGAGTGAGGACGCCATTTCTGAAATCCTTTGCGAGGAGCACGTGACGTCAGCGCCACGTCGGAGTGACGCGGCGTCACGTGATTCCCCGCGGGTTCGCTCCGGAATCCTCGTTGCACCCAAAAGGAACTTTTGGCCAGCTTGGGGGGGTCAGGAGGCCCCCCCAAGCTGGCCAAAAGTTCCTTTTGGGCCGAACGAGCGTTCCGGCGCGAACCCGCGGGGAATCACGTGACGCCGCGTCACTCCGACGTGGCGCCGACGTCACGTGCTCCTCGCAAAGGATTTCAGAAATGGCGTCCTCACTCCTCGCTGGATCACCAGGGAGTTGTGGTAAGTCTTTGGGGGGGGATTAAGGAAGGTGAGGGGTTTAAATTTTTATTTTGGATCAACAATCGCGATTTCCAACGTATTCAACATAGCTATGTTGAATAAGTTGGAAATCCGATCGTTTACGTCTCATCACTTTTTTAAGTTAAAAAAAAAAATAAGTAGCGTTTTACATTTAAGTTCAAAACGAATGCACACCCCCACAAGAGAGTAAATGTTCAGTAGAATCTATATGGGTAGAAATTAGGGATGTGCAGAGGGACTGCATACGTTGCATTCGGTATTCGTATTCGTCAGGGGGCAGATACGTTGCATTTGGCAAGGGAGGCCCCCGATACGTTCATGCATTCATTCTTATTCATTTTCCAGCTAAAATTTAATTAACTACAACCTTCCCCCCCCCCCTCCTGACCCCCCCAAGACTTACCAAAACTCTCTGGTGGTCCAGCGGGGGGTCTGGGAGCCATCTACTGCACTCACACCGTCGGCTGCCGGTATTCAAAATGGTGCCGATAGCCTTTGACCTTACTATGTCACAGGGGTTAAGCAGGGTGAAGCTCGGCCCGAGTCGGGCAGTTGAATGAATTGATGTCTCCATCCAAATAAAGTTACACTTGGACTACTTTGGCGTCTAACCCACTTTGTTGCCCACAGGGGCTACCGGTGCCATTGGTCGGCCCCTGTGACATGGTGAGGGCAAAGGCTATCGGCGCCATTTTGAATACTGGCAGCCGATGGCCCAAGTGTAGAAGGTCGCTCCCGGACCCACCAGGGACTTTTGGCAAGTCTTGTGGGGGTCAGGAGGGTCCCCCAAGACTTGCCAAAAGTCCCTGGTGGTCCAGCAGGGGTCCGGGAGCGATCTCCTGCACTTGGGCCGTTGGCTGCCAGTAATCAAAATGGCACCGATAGCCTTTGCCATTACTATGTCACAGGGGCTGCCGGTGCCATTGGTCAGCCCCTGTGACATAGTAAGGTCAAAGGCTATCGGCGCCATTTTTAATACCGGCAGCCGACGGTGTGAGCGTAGTAGATGGCTCCCGAACCCCCCGCTGGACCACCAGGGAGTTTTGTTAAGTCTTGGGGGGTCAGGAGGGTGGGGGATTTGTTTAAATTCACTCCTTTAGACGGACGAATAATTCGGTGAAGATTTGTTGTATTGGTGGGGAATCGCAATACGTTTCGCTTCCCTACGAATACAACAAATATGGCCCTATACGTTGCGGATTACCAATACGTTGTAAACGAATGCACACCCCTAGTAGAAATCCCATGTTTGTTGGGTAAGAGTATAGTGATAGGAATATACTACCGTCCATCTGGACAAAATGGTCAGACAGATGATGAAATGCTAAGAGACATCAGGGAAGCAAACCAAATTGGCAGTACAATAATAATGGGAGATTTCAATTACCCCAATATTGACTGGGTAAATGTAACATCAGGACTTGCTAGAGACATAAAGTTCCTGGATGTAAAAAATGACTGCTTCATGGAGCAATTGGTTCAGGAACCAACAAGAGAGGAAGCTATTTTAGATTTAATTCTTAGTGGAATGCAGGATTTGATGAGAGAGGTAATGGTGGTGGGGCCACTTGGCAACAGTGATCATAACATGATCAAATTTAAACTAATAACTGGAAGGGGGACAATAAGTAAATCTGCAGCTCTAATGCTAAACTTTCAAAAGGGAACTTTGATAAAATGAGGAAAATAGAAAAAAACTGAAAGGTGCAGGAGCAAACAGGGCTGGTTCTATAATGAGGCAGGGTGAGGCGGCCACTTCAGGCGGTAAGATTTTGAGGCGGCAAAAAATTGCCCCCTGAAACCTTCCTGCCACAGTCGCCTCACCCTTCATTCAGGCAAACTCAGTCATGGGGGAATTCTGCAGTACTGTGGCGTGCATAATTCCCCCCTGTGCAGAAATCCCAGTTTCTGAGCAAAATTAGGAGCAGACACGGGCATGCCACGTGGCGGCGAAGAGCAAGGGTGTTTGTGAATGTTTATAAGTTCCCAGGTATAGAGAGTGGGAGATTTTTTTAATCCTTGTTAGTTTTAATTATTGGATGTTCTGTAACTGCTGTTTTTGAAATATTTTATTAGTGTTTAGTAATATTTTAAACATTTTTATACGTGCTTTTAATTGGCTGAATTTATCAATGGATTTGACATTCTTTTTATTGGTATACATTTAATGTTTTATATTTCTTGATTGTGTTTGCATTGCTTGCAGAGTTTGGCTTCTTGTGATTTCCAGTTCAGTTTTGTCTGCCCGCTTCAATGAATATTTTATGATCTCTTTATTCTGTATTTGGTGAGAGTCTATTTGTGTTCTGCTTGTGTGACTGAGGCTTTAGATATTTTCCTAGCATGTAGTTTCTGTGCAGGGATTTACAACAATCTGACTTTAATATGTTTTCCTAATAGGAGGTGTATTGGTGTTTAGGGCCTGATGTAATATTTGCAGTATGGCTTTTTCATAGGTTGCGTGCTGGCAGTTATGATATGGAAGGCTTACTATATTGGAATTGTAGTGCAGTTTATTCCTGGCCTTCTGTGGGCAGAGTCCACACCCAGTGCTCTTTACCATAGGCCTAATACCGTATGGGATCCAGTAAACCGCCTTGATTACTATGAGAAAGGTCGTTTATTAAGTCTATTAAACTATTATTATTGAAAGTGTGGTTTTTGCAGTGTATGCCTATATAATATATAAATTGTTGTAAGTGATAGTTTTACTTCAGAAGATTGTGCTTTGAATGTCTATTTTCTATATGAAATCTGCATTTTTAGGTTGGGGAAGTTAATAAGTGTTAAAACAGAAAAGAATGCATAAGGTTTAATTGTGTGGTGAGAGAAGGGGGATGAAAGGCTGTAAGGTTTCTCTAGGGTATCTAATCCCTTATATCAGCCCAGAGAGAGAGAGTGCGTCACACACACAGACTCCCACCATTCACCAACCTCTCACACCCCCGGGGGCAGATCCTGGAGGAGGATGGGAGGCAGGCAATAGGGAATGGAGGAGTCCTATTTCTAGACCCAGGAGGTTGGGCAGCCAAAGGCCTCCCCACCTCCCACTTTCCCTGGGAGAGTGTTTTGGGCAGGGTCAGGAAAATAGCATTACATTATATATTTTTTTTAAATCTATGCATGATAATTTTCATGAGAAAAAAAAACCCCCCATACGCACACAGAAAGCATGGGTAAACATCCAAAGCACCCAGGGCACAGTTTGGAAGAGAAAGTGTGCGCATCTTGGAAATTCAGCACAAAGCTTATGGGTAAAATGTTTACCTCTGGACTTTGTCCCAAAGCAGATGATTCCAAAACTGTCCCCCATCGTGATAAGACAGTGCACCCTTCCCCCCTCTTGTGGGTTCTAGCCTGGTACTCAGACTGTAGCCTTCCTGCCCACACACACACACACACACACACACACACACACACACACACTCCTCTCTGTCTCTGAGCTTCCTCATGTTAGTGAACTCTTGTCATGTGTAGCCCCACCCAATGGTGTGGTTTGCATAATGATGGGCTCCCCCTCCCTGAACACTATGATCATCAAGGCTATATAATTACATTAATAACTGGAACCAGTAATATACATGTATAAACATATACAATTTCCCCCAGGCCCTGTGAGGGCAATTGCCTTGCTACAAATATAGGGGGTCATTTTCCATCGGTATTGCACACGAAAAGGGACTTTTCACACGCGATAGCTTGATGGGGCGGAGTCGGGACCGGAAGAGGAGGAGTCGGGGCTGACGCAGCGGTATCTTCGCTGGCGGTGATAAGGTAAGCCACGTTATTGCCGCCACCTTTCAAGGTGGTGCTATTGGGTGTGAAAGTCGGCAGCGATAACACCGCGGAGGTGCGATCGCTGCTGGCTTTTGCGGGCCCACCCCCCGTTACCGCGGAATTCAGTAAGCTGTGCGCCAATAGAAAATCCAGGCCATAGTCTGGGGATTATCCCCCATAAACCTATGGGGATTATCTGCAATGTAATATGTCCTCAGTCCCTTTCAGGGCAATAGGAAATAAGGAACAATTCAACTGGGATAATGAAAGGGCTGCCTTCTTCCACCCCTGGGGTTTTGTGATGGTACCAGGGATTCAAGAGTTAAAATTAGAAGCAATATAAAATGTGGGTATAACTGTAATTCACAGGCTTACGTCTAGGGCAGACAAATAACTCTGCTTTAAAATGTTGATGGATGTCGCTAGCTCACTGATTTATGCAAGAGCCACTCACAGGAGTGTATGAGAATGGTGACTCACATTCCCAACGACCTCTCCAAGTCCCTCCCTCTGGTCATAGATTAGAGAGGCTCGACAGCGGCTCTCAACCATAAGTGCAATGCCAGTGGCTCAGCGGTGAAGGGGCGCTGTAACTCCTAGTGGATTCACAAAACACCAGTTAAGCTCACACACAATGCCCAAAACAATCTAAGTCTAATCTAAGACAGAGGCAAATTCCGTTTTTTAAAAATTTTTATTCCATTATCTTTTTTCTTTTTCTTTATTTAAAAATGTATAATAAATTCTTTAATACTAGGACTAAATACTCAGCAATGTGAAAGGGAAAACCTCAGACAACGCCCCCACATAATAGAAAATTTCAGTTTCTTGTGGTGCTCAGGCATTTAAGCTGCCATCACGGGGAAAAAAAAAACTTTTTAATTTATCACATAGCAGAGATCACTCTGTGCATCATCGGACCTCTATAAGGTTTTCTTCTCAATATTAAATCTTTTCTCTTATAATCCTCGTATGATTACAAATGCATTGTCGTAAAGTTCTTAAAACGGCACTTAACTTTCAAAAAAGAAATGCCGACACGGCCATGTTTTGCTGATATGTGTGCTGCTTCATGGCAATCTTTCTACAGCGGAGAATTACAGCGACTGGCATCTGCGTCCACTTCTGTGGCCTCACAGCTTAGCCAATCAGAAGACAAGAATCTCACACTCAGCACCAATGAAATCACATCTTCTTAATCCAGCTGTCTGTGCTTTTCATTGAAGTTTCTCATTTAAAGAAATGATGCCAGTCAATGGAGAGATTTAAACCCTGTGGTATCAGAGAACCCAATAGATAAATCCATTGCTTTTCCTATTGTAAAAGCTGAAGTCCTCAATCCCCACCCCGAATATGTGCCTTATTTCCCTCCAACACACAACATTGAATGTCCTAACAAAGATGTCCCTTTTGAATGCAGTGATGGATTGGGGGCTTCAAGACATTTGTTCAAAAGACAAACTTTTATATTCAGTCAAATGCATTTTTATTTTACATGTGCTTTTACCCACATAAATGAGTCTGCCAAAATCTGTGCTTGCTCCTTGCATTCACTTATGTTGTGTGCAATAGGGACAGGCATTCAGGAGAAATGAAATAGGAAATGAGATGAATTTTCCGGCCTGAGGTTCCGGCAACAGGACCCGGCCTCCGGGCCGGGATGCAGTGTCGGGCCTGGGTCCAAGCCCTGGCCCTAAGCCGAGGCCAAGGAATCAGAACCTGGCCTCTGGAACTGGGCTGCAGCATCAAGCCTGAGCCCAGACCCTGGCCTGGGCTTTGCACAGAGCCTAGGCCAAGATTGTGGCAACCTGCCGCGGCCTAAGCTTATGCAAGGCCGAAGCTTTGGGACCAGCTGACCCCGGGGAGGGGCTAGGACCAGGCTGAAGCCTCGGCCTTGCGTAGGCTTAGGCCACAGTAGATTGCCATGACCTTGGCCTAGGCCCCAGCCCAAGCAGGCCCTAGGTTTCGTCTGCGAATTCTCCCTGGGCCAGGGAGGATCTCGGCCCTGGCATTTTTCCAGGTTGGAGGGATGGGCGGGGGGGGGCGGGAGGGGAAAAGGGAGCCCCTGTTTCTTTTTTTTTTTCCTGTTATTTGGGAGGGAGGGGTTAAAAAAGCCCCCAAAAATGAAACAAAAAATGGAATGAAATTTTCTCCCCTTCCCACATCTAGTGTGCAAATTTGCAACGGTGTAAAAAGTGAGAAAAAGGCAAATTACTTTGCAGATAATACAGGTGAAAACTTGAAAAGTGTAGGCATGCATTTCGATCAGTGGTCTTTCTGTACAAACGGGCCGATACAGTAAAAAACACAGGAGAGCGGGCGAGCGCCCGCTCTCCTGTGCGCACGATACAGTAAGTTAATTTATTTAAATTAGGCCCGGTGGTAAAAAGAGGCGCAAGGGACACTAGCGCGTCCCTAGCGCCTCTTTTTGGGCAGAAGCGGCGGCTGTCAGTGGGTTTGACAGCTGACGCTCAATTTTGCCGGTATCGGTTCTCGAGCCCGCTGACAGCCACGGGCTCGGAAACCGGACGCCGGCAAAATTGAGCGTCTGGTTTTCGGCCCCACAGTCACAGGCCAAATTCAAAAAAAATTTTTTTTAACTTTTTTACTCTTCGAGACCTCCGACTTAATATCGCCATGATATTAAGTCGGAGGGTGCACAGAAAAGCAGTTTTTACTGCTTTTCTGTGCACTTTCCCGGTGCCGGAAGAAATTAGCGCCGACCTTTGGGTCGGCGCTAATTTCTGAAAGTAAAATGTGCGGCTTGGCTGCACATTTTACTTACTGAATCGCGCGCGCATACCTAATAGCGCCCTCAACATGCATTTGCATGTTGAGGGCGCTATTAGGTGCCGCAAGTTGGACGCGCGTTTTCCTCCCCTTACTGAATAAGGGGTAAGGGAAAACGCGCGTCCAATTGCAGGCTAACAGTGCGCTCTGACGGAGCGCACTGTACTGTATTGGCCAGAAAGTGATTAAAAAATCATCTAAAGTCTTCAGAATCCAAATATCTAAAAATTAAAGTGCTGTCAGATCATGGTGTACAGTAAACAATGCTAGCATGCCGATCAATAAGCCAATCCACAAATTGATATAGTTTCTCCATTGTATCTTGCCAGATCAAAAACACACCATCAGTAAAATGCTTCCATAACCTTGTATATCGGTAACACACACAGAGAAATCCTGTATTTATAACATGCTTCAGATTTATTTAAAAATTGTTACTATAAACACCTATCTAAACAATTAAAACCTTACTAGCACACACACACCCATACACCCACATTAAAATACAATATTGCAGAATTTTCCTTTTACATACAAAGTATCTATTACAAATTTTCATGTAAATCCGTCGCATATGAATATTATACGATTATTATAGATTGCAATCTCCTGATCATGTACATTTTTTCAAGAATGTCATTAAATTCTTATTCTTTCATCAGTATGGTCCTCATCACTCTCATATTCATCTAAGATACAAAGTCCAACAAAGATCTCCTTGTTTCACCCTTTATCTTAAGGGCTTCCTCAGGGACGGTACATAATTTTATCGCTGTATCCGCTCTTCAAATTATCTCCAAGTCGTATCACAATGTGGCTCCTTTTATTCGGATGAAAAGAAAAGAATAGATGCCTGTAGTCAAACGACTTCACAAGTGGAGATCGATGTTTGTGAATGTTGCAAGACGGAGCAGTATAAGAGATCACATCGTGATCTATACGATCATCTTTCATTTATTATGATTGATGAACTCAAGAAGATTGATTTAAGCCCCTGAGGCAGCCGTTTTGTGATGGCGAAACTCGGCCAGAGTCGGGCTACCCTTGTGTCTCCACTTCAATAAAGGATTAATTTTAGACTACAGGCATCTATTCTTTTCTTTTCATCCTGACGGCTGTTATAGATCGCCTTCCTTTGTGCTTTTTGGGTCCTTCCTTTTATTCGGATCAACAGTACTTCTCATTTAAATCCAATCCATTACTCCTTTTCCTCAAGCACAACCGCTGCTTGTAATAGCGAACTTCAAATATCACACTAATTCATATTCTGTACTTCTATTGAATTTATTTGTGACCGGAACTGGCGTGCTACTCGAATCGAGGTCCAAGTGATAAAAAGCATATCCAGTTGCAGGCGCGACCTTAGGAAGGTCACCTTCTCTCATCCCTTGCCACATTTCTGCCACAGATTTTTCTGCGTGACATCAGGCAAATCATTTTCTCTCATTCTGCCAATTCACTTCTATAATTAGGTACAAATGATAATAGCAGGTGACTTAAAAGCTTGCTGTGGCTGAGCGTGCTCAGAAATTAGCATCACAAAATACGTGCCCTTGATCTATTGCATTTGATGTTCACCTTCTGTTTTCCCTTCTTACGTCTTCCACCTGTTAACTTGCATCTGTTCTATAACTGGCGCAGCCAAGGCCTTCAGGTTGCCCGTGCATGGGGTCTTCTAGCTTAAGGCTACCAGATTTCTAATGGGCAAATCCAGAACACGTGGGGAATGGGGGCGACTTTAGAGTTCCAGGACTGAGGAGTTGTGTGTCTGTGTGTGTGTGTGTGGGGTGTCTGTGTGGGGTGTGTGTGTGTGGGGGGGGGGGGGGGGGTTATCCCTCTCGCAGCTGCAGTTGAGAGTCAGTTCCATCCTCGCCTGCGGTGGGAATATCACTTCCAGGCAGACATGGATCGCGACCATGGGATGGACGGGAGCATCTGACGGGCCATAGGTTGTCCATCTCTGTTATAAGAGATCAGGGGATGTACCCCCCTCAGGAAAAGCTGTAATAACCAAGTGTTTATATATTAACACTAGATATATAAAAAATATATATAAGTATATATATATATATATATATATTTTTTTTTTTTTTATTTATTTAGCATTTTTTTATATACCGAGGTATAGCATAGATGCCTTCACTCCGGTTTACATATGGAACAACTTGTTACATTGAAAGATTTAAAACTTTAAAGTTTAACAATAGTGAGAAATGGCACCAAAAGAAGAGATATGAACAAAGAACATAGTGTAAACAGGCTAGATACACTGAATAGATAGGCAGAGATAACTGGGTTCTTCAAAAAGGAGGTATCAGTGGCTTGAATCAGTAGAGATTGTCCAAATGGAATATATATATATATATATACATACACACAGACACACACACACACAAATATATATACTTTAAGTTTTCGTACCACAAAATGTTAGTGATCCAGTTTAACCCATCTGGGACATGGCCTGCACACAGGGGGGTTTCAGACAGCAGAGAAAGCCAAGACAATCAAATTCATATATTTTTC
Source organism: Rhinatrema bivittatum (assembly GCF_901001135.1). Taxonomy (NCBI): domain Eukaryota; kingdom Metazoa; phylum Chordata; class Amphibia; order Gymnophiona; family Rhinatrematidae; genus Rhinatrema; species Rhinatrema bivittatum. The sequence continues at coordinate 19,713,023 of NC_042617.1, read as the reverse complement.
AGAACATAAAAATTCTGTCTCTGTGAGACATTCACTTCTGTAACCTGCTACTTTTGGACACTGACTCTACCGCTACGGTGGCTAAGATGATTAATATGGTATGGGGTTTCTGATGTTACTCTGGGAGCCACTAGATCCCTAAATGAGGTGCTAGGAGAGCAAAATTGCCCTCCTTCCAAACAAAAAGTAACCAAGGGGACTGAAACCCACCCTACAAGTCTCTCAACGGTTACAGAGCAGAAAGGCTCTGAGGGGCACGACAGGGAAAGGCCTAGAGTCTGGGAGAGACCTAGGGAGGCCTCCGGGCTAGGCCAGAGTTCAGGAAGCATAACAACATGCCATGCTGGGTCAGACCACGGGTCCATCAAGCCCAGCATCCTGTTTCCAACAGAGGCCAAACCAGGCCACAAGAACCTGGCAATTACCCAAACACTAAGAAGATCCCATGCTACTGATGCAATTAATAGCAGTGGTTATTCCCTAAGTAAACTTGATTAATAGCCGTTAATGGACTTCTCCTCCAAGAACTTATCCAAACCTTTTTTAAACCCAGCTACACTAACTGCACTAACCACATCCTCTGGCAACAAATTTCTGAGCTTAATTGTCCATTAAGTGAAAAAGAATTTTCTCTGATTAATTTTAAATGTGCCACTTGCTAACTTCATGGAGTGCCCCCTAGTCCTTCTATTATCTGAAAGAGTAAATAACTGATTCACATTTACCCTTTCTAGACATCTCATGATCTTAAAGACCTCTATCATATCCCCCCTCAGCCGTCTCTTCTCCAAGCTGAACAGCCCTAACCTCTTCAGCCTTTCCTCATAGGGGGAGCTGTTCCATCCCCTTTATCATTTTGGTTGCCCTTCTCTGTACCTTCTCTAATGCATCTATATCTTTTTGAGTTGTGGCGACCAGAATTGTATACAGTACTCAAGGTGCAATCTTCCATGGAGCGATACAGAGGTATTATGATATTTTCCATTTTATTCACCATTGCCTTTCTAATAATTCCTAGCAGAGAGAGGCTTAGTGTCAGGAAGAGACCTAAGACGGTCTCAGGGCTAGGCCAGAGTTCAGGAAACCAGAGAGAGGCCTAGCTTCAGGAAGAGATCTAGGGAGGCCTCAGGGCTAGGCCAGAGTTCAGAAAGCCAGAGAGATCAAGGTTGGCCCAAGCCCAAGCCTGGAGGCCCAAAGTCCACAAGGGAAGGACAAGGAAGGCTGAGGACAGAAGGTCCAAAAGCCACAAGACAAAACTAGGCAAGGTAGTAATCAGAAGACCTGGAGGCCACACAGAGAAGATAGGAAAGGTCTTAGAAGGCTGCAAGACGAAAGTGGCTTGAGCAGGGAGCTGAGTAGAACTCAATGCCGAAGCACTGAAGTGGAGACTAGAGAGGATTAAATAAGGCTGTGGTGCAGGCAGGTAAGAGAGATTTGGCCACCCAGGGGAGTGAGCTCATGGAAATCCCCTGGTAGCCCGGAGGTTGTAGGACAGACTGAAGCAAGAAGCCAGGGACGTGCTGGAGGATGCAGTTCAGCACCAGGCTCACTGGAGTCCTCTGGTGGAGGGGAGGCCGCACAGTGGCCAGAAGTGTAAGTTTGCAACTGGGTTTTGCTACAAGTAGTGTCTTTGCCACGTAAATTGAACTTGTGCTAACTTAGGGGTCAATTTTAAAAGGAACGCACGGCGTCCATGTGCGTGCGTTTCCCAGCGAGCGCACACGGACGCACTGATTTTATAAGATGCGTGCGCTGGCACGCGCGTGTTATAAAATCCAGTGTTAACGTGCGCGTGTGCGGTGGCCGGTGACTCTCGCGCGCGGGGGGGGGGGGGGGCAGAATTTTACAAAGCAACGTGTGGCAACACAATCGGGCCTCCCCCAGTTCCCTGGAGCGGACTGGGAGGGAACTTTCCTACACCTAACTTTATCCTTCCTCTCTCCTCCCCGCCACCTAAACCTACCCTACCTATCCCTAATTTTTTTATTTTACTACTCTGGAGCAGAAGTAATCTGCGCGCGCTGGCCGGCTGCCGGTGCATGCTTCCCGGGGACAGCGGCTAACGGCGCTGTTCCGGCCAGGCCCCTCCTCTCCGCCCCTTTTCCCTCAGCCGGCACTTCTGCACGTACCGGGTTTTACGCGCATGGCTGGGCCCTTTGTAAAATGCGTGCGGCACAGACAAGACCTGTATGCTCGCGTAAACACCAAAATTTACATGCGTGGCCCTTTGAAAATGTACTTGGTAGTGAAGCAATAAAAAGATACGCAACGAGCCCTGTCCTGACTAATAAAGGGAACGAGTAATGTCTCATCCACTTCTGTAACTTTCTTACGCACACACATACCCTGTCACACTCGTCTCCTCTCACACGCTTTCTGCACTTAATTCCTGTGGTTCAGGACTGAAGTGAGCTCCCGGATAAATAGATATTTTATTCAGGGATATAAGATAGAAAATCCCCCTGTCCTTTCCTTTCTTCCCTCACTCACACACTTTTCTGTTTCTGTTACTCAGATGTTCACTGCTGATTCAGAGTTTTAATTATCCTTAATAGCATCTATCCTGGCTAGAAATAAGAAAATAGCAATTAATGTGTCTCTTTCCAAGAGAAATGTCTTTGATGCCAGTTTCTCAGACCATCCTAGCAACTTCACCCACTTTCTCTCAGGTATTTTCACAACCTAGGCAGGTTTTTCCTTGGAGCAATTCAGAGGATCTCCTCTGGCACTTTTCTCCTGCTGAATGATTTTCTTTAATGTAAAGTAATCACTCTGATAAAAATAAACGTCGACACCAGCCGCCTGCCTACAATTTCTCTCTCTCTCTCAGTTTTCCTATCTCTCTGTCTGAACTCGGGGTTATTAAGCAGGCGCTTAAAACAACCACCTGAAGGTGCCCAGAGAGTTAATGTTAAATAACTCATAAAGGGTACACAATTGGATCAAAGTATGACCAATATTCAGTAGGCCGTTTAGAGGATAAGTTATCCAGCTACAATTAATTAACTCCGGCATGACCCCAGCACACAATGTCAGAAGAAAAAAGACGGCAACTGCGGAGCTTTGAGGCCTGGGCTCTGGGCCTGACCCTAGGCAGAGGCCCAGGGATCAGGACCCGGCCTCTAGGGCAGGTCTTGGCATCAGGACTCAGCCTCTGGGCTGGGTCTTGGCATCAGGACTCAGCCTCTGGGCCGGGTCTTGGCATCAGGACTCAGCCTCTGGGCTGGGTCTTGGCATCAGGACTCAGCCTCTGGGCCGGGTCTTGGCATCAGGACTCACCTCTGGGCCGGGTCCCGGCGTCAGGGCTGGGTTCGAGCCAAGACCCCGGCATCAGGACCTGTTCTCTGGATCAGGAAAAAATCTATTCAGGGATTCGGGTATCGGCCAAGACCCTGGTGTTGTGCTTGGGCCTAGGCCATGGCCCCTGCTTTGAGCTTCAGCCTATGCCCTAGGCGAGGCCCCGGCTTTGGGCCTAGGCCTAGGCTGAGGTACAGGTGTCATGCTCAGGTGAAGGTTGCAACCCCTGCTTTGGACCTTGGCCTATGCCCTAGGTGAGGTCCCGGCCTCGGGCATAGGCCTAGGACCTAGGCCCGATACATTCATTTCAAATGAATGCAATGAATAAGGTTTGTTTTATTCGAAGGGCCCTCCAATTCATTTTGGGCCCTGCCCCCCCCCCCCCCCCATGAAACAAATTATCCTTATTTGTCGTGATTTTGAGATTAGTTTGAAATGAGTACACACCCCTATTGTTTTTAACACTATTGGTTACCATCTACTCGTTCAGACTCTGCCCTCACTTGGATTTCTCTCCTGTAATGATTCTCTTCTTATCTCTCCCACGGCACTTTTAGAGTGTCCTCTGGCAGATCTTCCTCTATTGCTCTACCACTATCCATTGGTTTGCCTCAGGATTCTGTCCTGGGCCCTCCTCTCTTCTCTCTATTTACTAATTCCCTTGGTGCTCTGATCTCCTCATGACTTTCAATAGCATCTTTATGCTGGTGATGCCCAGATTTACCTCTCTAAACCAGAAATTTCATCAGGAATCTAGTCCCAAACCTCAGCCTGCTGGTCTGACATTGGTGCCTGGATGTCCCAGCACCACCTTAAATTCATCAGGGCCAAGAAAGAGCTCCGTAGCTTTCCTCTCAAGCCCACTTCCCCTCTTCTTCCTTTCTCTGTTTGGCGTGAACAACACTGCAATCTTTCCAATCCCCTCAGCCCGTAACCTTGGGGGTCATCTTCCATTCCTCTCTCTCCTTCTCTACTCATATCCAAAACACTGCAAAAATGTGTCATTTCTTTCTCCACAACATTACCAAAATTCCTTCCTTCCTTTCCGAACGCACTATTAGAACTCTTATCCACTATCTCATAACCTCCCACTTACACTGCGCCGAGTGGGTCAACTCTCTCCACTTCAATCTATCCAAAGTTCAGCTGCGCATCTTATCTTTCACCAAGGTTGCTACACCCGTATAACCCCACTTCGCAAGTCACTACATTGACTCCCTATCTGCTCCTCTACTTTACTTACGAGTCTTTGCTCTGAAGCTCCTCACTACCTCTCCTTTCTGATATCTCTCTCTACACCTTTCCTCAGGAACTCTGCTCATCAGGCAATTCTAGGTGTGTATGCTAAAAGGGAAAGACAGGTAGGCATTTCTCAACGTGTGTGCCTGACAAGCATGGTGGAAGAAGTCAGCAGGGGGTGGTGCCATGGGGATCTTTGTAATCGATTCCATTGATGAGTCAAGTACTCAAGGAAGAAATCACCATAAAAGGAGGGAGTTGCCATCTTGTCCTCAAGGAGTTTGGCGCTGGAAAGTCACTGTGCAGCAAGCAGTGACGGTGACCGGGGACAGAGGGCCCCCTACTGTGCATGCAGAAGCAGTCAAGCAGAGGTTTCTGAAAACCAACCCTTTTCGGAGAGTTGCCTCTGAGTCTGAGTAACAAGCAGAGAAGTGCAGGTTTCCCAATTCTTGGCAGCTGTGATGGAAAGAATCCGAGCCCGGGATTTTCGAAGTCGCCAGTCGGAGTTGAAGAAGAGTCGAGAAGATGGAGTTGGGGTTCTGGAGCAGGCTGGTGCTTGGAGTCAAAAAAGGGCAGGTACAGTGCCAATCACTGCGATGTATGCAGTCCCCCTAGCTAGCAGCTTCGAATTTGCATGTGGACAGTGCAGCAAACTGCATGTTCAGGAAGTTGGTGAAAACAGCAGAGATTCAGGAGTTGGCAGCCACAGGATATTCACCAGCAAGTAAGGCCACAAAGAGCAAGGAGGCATGTGGACCCTTGCGCAAGTGGCGGCAGAAGCTGGAGCAGTGGCAGAGGTGAGGCCCACCCCTAGTGATGGGCCGAAGACACAGCACAAGCATCAGGGAAGGGACTGTAATGTGGCCTGAGGTGGGGGTGGGGCCTATCTTGGCTGTCGGAGAGTCCGCCAACAGTAGATGCATGGGAGGGGGCGGGAAGGGAGAGCGTTGGTTGTGTGTATTCAGAGAATGACATTTAGCCTTTCTAGTCCAATCAAATGGTGTCAACTATTAACTGCTGAAAATCATGCATTGTAATATTACTGCATGTGAAATCATTGGCATTCCAGAAAGAAAAACACAAAACATTTTGATTACCTGCAGCTAAATTAGCATATGACGTGCACCAAAATCTTAAAGGTGGGGGATTTGATTATACCAGATTTTGAGCTGTGGTAAAATAGATGCACAGGGATTTTTATTTCGGTGACCCTGAAAATTCAGATATTCACCGTCACACCCTGCAGTCTCCTGTGTTTGGGTTTGCAAGAGCCGCTCCTGGTCTCCCTACTTCCAACGTCTCTTCCCTTCGCTATCCCTTCCAGTGTACCTGTCCACGTGTTGGAAAGGGGCAGCCGGAGGGCATGCTGACGTCACCCCGGAGTAAAGGCAGCCGTTTCTGCGCCTCGCGGGAAGGCGAGGGGGAGGTTTCTCATATTCTGAAGGAAGCACAGGGGCATCAACGCTTCGCTGATACAAAACATGCGGGAGCCATTTAAAAAGGCAAACCTTCAAGTCCCCACGGGACTTTTTAAACGGCTGCTCAAAATATATGAGACGGGCTAAGTGGCGACCAAGGGAAGGAGCGGGGAAGGCAAAGGGGTAGCCTGCGGGGGTGCGTTTTCAGTTTTAAAAGGTTGGTGGGATTGGGTTCTTTTATGTTTCCAAAATTAAAGAAAAAATGAATTTTGCTGGGATTTTTTTTTTCTTTGTCTTTTCTACTGACACAAACAAAAAAAATGAAACAAGCTTTTCTGGTGCATTTTTCCTTCATTAGAAAACAAATGCATATTCCTTGTTATCACGTAGCCTCTCTTATCGAGTCACTAAACTGACTCCCCAGTCACCTCTTTTCCTACTCATTCCCCAGTGCACTCATTCTGCAGCTCCTCTCTTATCTCTCCCTACCCTCCATGAAATCTTTCAATCAGGCCAGCTGCTCTTATCAGTGCCCCACTGCCTGCCAACCTCTGACTGCATGCTTTCCATCCTGGTAATATGCCTGGAATAGCTTTCCTGAGCTGCTGCGTCTTGCTCCTCTCTGGCCTTACTTAGATCCGGTCTAAATACCCGCCGTTGCTTTTAAACCATACGCCCTGCTCGAAACAATATTTATTTATTATTTTTATATACCGACATTCGATCTCAATGGAGATATCCCATCAGTTTACATTCAGGTACTGTAGGTATTTCCCTATCCCCAGAGGGCTTACAATCTAAGTTTGTACCTGAGGCAATGGAGGGTAAAGTGACTTGCCCAAGGTCACAAGGAGCGACAGCAGGACTTGAACCCTGGTTTCCTGGTTCGTAGTCCACTGCTCTAACCACTAGGTTATTCCAAGTTTTCTATTGTAAATACTTATCCTGAAGTTTTGTATTTGTCTTATCGTTGTGTCTTCACTAGATTGTAAACTCCATAGAGCAGGGACTGTCTCTTATGCATATCTGTAGAGTGCTGTGTATGTTTTGTAACACTACAGAATTAATAAGCAGTAGTAGTTGCTGTTGATAGAGACAGGTGCATCTTTTGCAGTGCACTGTGGGCTACAATACATTCTGTTGATCCCTTCAGTGGCTGAAACCAACACTACATGCCAGCCTGAATACACAACGACCCTCCTTCTCACTAAATATCATAGTTGTTTAGGCCTTGGGGATGAACTGCTGTGGTCTCATGACACATTCAGGCAAGTGCACAATGGCTGCTGAAAATGGCGATGGTTTTGGAGCTTCACAAACAGGTTGCATCCATTGATGGGTCCAGGGCTGAAGCTGTTTCTGGAGTGGTGGTGCATTTACGAGTCTCAGTGAGAAGGATTCTCTGTGAAGACAGAAGCCACAGGTTGCTCTGATGGTTTCTCTGGTTTGCAGCCTGAGCGGATCATTCTAGTTGTTGTATATGAAATGGGTCCAGTTTCCTCTGTGATAGTAAGTAGTTCTCACGTTGGTCCAGAGCTGTGGTTTTGCAAGAAGATGGGCTCACCCTTTTCAACCTTTCCCTTGATGCTGCTTTGGATGACCGCACCTCAGTTGGAGGCCCTTGGCTTCTTTTTAAGATCTGCAGCTTAGAGATAGCTCGATGCCTCTGTGGCAGTGATGCGGAGGAAATCCCAGACCAGGCTTCCATTCCCCAAGTCAACCAGGGCTAGAGATGCTATGGAGACTGTAACCCTTGAAAGGGAATGCGTCCCAGTCAAAGCTCCGAAGGAGCGGGAGAAGACTGCGAGGCTGAAAAGTAAAAACAAAGCTCTGCAGCTAAGTCAGTCTATGAATGATCTAAGCAAGACTCCACGAGGCACATCACCAGCATTTCCTGGTACGTGGAGTAGCACGGTGAGCAATCAGGCAATGAGGGAGTTGAGTTGCTCAGTCTCCTTTCAATGATCCTATTCGGCAAATTATTGGCTGTCTGTATGAAGGATGAATTGATGTAAGGGCTATATGTGGTAAATTGGATTTTGCTTCACGAATGCCTTGAACTCTTCTGATGTGAACGTTATCTAACACGTTGACGTCCAGAACACCATGTGCTGCAAAGAACTGTGTAACACCTTGACCAGTACATTTGCAGAAGTTGGCCTGACAGGAGCAATGAATCACACAGAATAATGGACCAAGTAATTATATTCCACAGCTGCAAAAAATTCACTTGAACAATCTCCAGGCCTTAACATAAGAGACAGAAAGGAGAACCCTGCAATCCTCCAAAAGACATCAGTTATTCAAAGAGAGAGAGAGTCAAAGGACTTTATTATTGAAGAAAACACAAGTCTACCTCCATGGTACATAAAATGATGAGAGGGTACTGTCTCTGAACGAGGGATGACAGACTCTTAAATGTAGTATGGGTCATGGTGAAGTGGACCTGAACAGAAACAGCAGGGGTAGCTCATTTTTCCTTGAATGGTCAGGGAGAGCATCAGCCCTTCTCCTGTCTATGAACCCAGTCCCTCTACCTATCCATCAGTGCCGGCACAAATAAACCCTTGAAAACAGAGTCACACCACTCTCAGGTAAAACTTTATTTCTGGTTTTATAGCCAGTCACTGAGTCCATTTCAGTATAGGATAGGCATTTCAGTAATGAATACTCAGAACTCATAGGTTACGCTATCTGGTACCTAAAGGGTTAAAGTACTAATGTCTCAGTCTTCACTTGAACAGCAATTAAATCTTCCAGTCCTCCCATATCACTCATGAACAGGAATCAGATCTTTTCACTCCCACTGTTTTCTCTGGGATATAGAATGCATATCCCCAGATACCCCTATGGTCACTCACATTCAACCCCAAGGGTTACTCACGCCACCACTGACCTCAGGAGCCTCTTTTCCTTCACCCTCCACCTCTCTCTCAGAGAAAGTGCAGGATTTCCTGGTCTCCTCCACACTCTAGTTCTTGTTCCCACTGGGATTTCCATCATTTTAGGCCACCTCTTCATCTCATCATCCAGGCACTCTCTTCCAGTTCCTCAAGAGGAGAAATCACCACCTCTCCGCCAGTGGTCCCTCTAAGGCCTTGGTTGCTCTTGAGCAAAATTTTTTATTTCATTACCCTGTAAGCACTACTTTCTTTGATGCAAAAAGCCTATCAATTTTATGCCCACAGTAACCCAGTCCTTAGAGGGAACATTTGTAACAGTATGCACACAAACTTTCTCACGTACACTCATACACACACACACACACACACACTCTCATTCCTCTCATTCACTCCCCAGACTCTCAAGTACATGCACACTCACTCTCATTCACTCCCCAGACTCACACATACACACACACTCACTGTCATTCCTCTCATTCACTCTCCAGACTCTCACACACACACACTCACTCTAATTCCTCTCATTCACTCCCCAGACTCTCACGCACATGCACACTCACTCTCATTCACTCCCCAGACTCTCTCTCACACACACACACTCACTCTAATTCCTCTCATTCACTCCCCAGACTCTCACGCACATGCACACTCACTCTCATTCCTCTCATTCACTCCTCAGACTCTCACACACATGCACACACACTCTCATTCCTCTCATTCACTCCCCAGACTCTCACACACACTGAACAAGCCATACTGCTACAAAACCCTACAGAAAAACAACATGCCAGCAGAAATACAGACTCTTACCTAGTACAGAATAAGGGACTACAAATTGGAAACAGAAACATGCAGACAAAAATAAAATAGCCCAAGAAACCAGACTCTGAACAGTGGAATACTGAAGAAAAAACAAAATACAAATATATGATGCACATTCCCAGAGATAACATATCCCAATCACTAAAAATTTAAAATAATTTTTTTCCCTTAACTTTGTTGTCTGATCTTATTTTTGTAATCGGTTGGTCCCAGACTTTTTTTTTTCCCAGATTCCCTTTCTTGGTCTTTTCCCAATTCCTTTTACTGGGTCTCTTTTTTTTTTCCTTTCTGTTTCTTCTCTCTTCACCTGTCTTCTTCCCTTCCTCCCTCAAACACACACTCAGGCTCTCATTATCACTCACTCTCTCTCCCCCTCTCACACACACACCCATGCTCTCACTCTCACATGCTCTCTCACACACACGCTTCCACCCTCCCTTGCTATCTTACACATACGTTCTGTCACACACACACACAAACACGCTGGCTTCCACTCTCACATGGCTCTCACTTTCACTTGCTGTCTTACTCATACACACAGGCTTTCACTCTCAAATGCTTTCTCACACAAACGCACATGCTGTCTCTCACTGACACACATGGCTCTCACTTTCTCATGTTGTCTCTCTCTCTCTCTCACACAGACACATAGGCTCTCACTCTCACATGCTGTATCTCATACACACAGGCTCTCAACTCACACTCTGTCTCTCTCTCTCTCTCTCCCTCTCTCTCCAGGGCTTCAGCCTCCCTCTCCTCTCTGGGCCTTCCCTTCTTGGGCTGCATTGAGATGGAATCTGAGGTGACCCTGCCACAGACGCTGCTCCTTTTCTGCACATGGGCTGATGCTGCTCCTCCTCCTTCCTGCTCACAAGTCTCCTGCAGAAAGAAGCAGGAGCACCCGGAGTTTTGGGGCCTCTTCTTCTCTTTGGGCTGTGGAGGAATGGGCTCCATCATGGCCCCGACAGTCTCCTCCTCACTTCAAGCCATGGTGGAATGGGCTCCACCCTGGCCCCACCAGTCTTCTTGCATGGTGGCCAAAATCTTTGCATGGCCGCGAGAAAAGTTGTGCACAGCTGCGCACTCGTGCAGTTTAGAGCGAACAGTGCTCTCCACTCCATGGCCTCAGGCCTCTTCCCTTGAAGGGAAAAAACCCTGCAGGGTTTTTTCTGTATTGGAGGGGTCCTGGGACCCCACCAGCCCATGGACCGGCTTCTCCAGGGAAACTATA